>NW_011499852.1:910412-915366 GCF_000495115.2 Populus euphratica
GTCCCTGCAGCTTCACTGTAGCTTTTCGAAATTTCTGAGGAAGGATCACGGTCTTCCATTTGCGTTTTGCATTAGAAATGTTTGTAATTTAAAATATATTTATGTATGTGCTAGTGATTATTTTTTTAAAAAAATTTATGTTGAAATATATATTAATAATATTTTTTTATTTTTTAAAAATTATTTTAAACATCAGTATATCAAAACGAATTGAAAATATAAAAAAATATTTTAAATAAAAAATTTAAATTTTTAAAAAATATAATTTGCATTGTATTTTCAAATATATCATTAATGAACTATTATAGAATCAATGGCTATAATTAATATACCATCAATGAACTATTATAGAATCAAGGGCTATAATTAATATTGAACGAGGGCTAAAATAAATACGGGGAAGAAAATTGGGTAAAGATAATAAACACATACTAACATGTGAGCGAGGCTGTACAAATACTAACATGTGAGGGGGGCCACCGCAATTTAGTGGTGCATGTGACAATCTTTTATCTCAAAAAATAGCTTTTCTTGATACTGTTTTCTTCTCTTTATCTTTTTTCTATTCTTCTCTCTTTTTTATAAAGAAAAGGGCCTTTGTTTCTCCTAATTTTCAACTTTAGTCTCTTTAATTTTAATTTGTTAGAAAACAAAAAAATCAAACTATTTTGTGCAAAATCAAATGTCAACAAAAGTCCAAAAAAATTTGTGCTGCCATGAAAACCCCAACCCATATGAAGGCAATCAAACTAAAACATCAAGCCCAAATCTCAGTCTAACCAATGCTAAATGACCTAATTAGAAGAAGAAAAATAGTTGTGAAATATAAAAATAATAAAAGGATGAAAAAATACTTAAATATATAAAAATAATAATATAATGAATGAAATTGTTAGACAGGTAGCATTTACTTATTTTCTTCATATAAAAAAAAGATAATAAGGACAAAAATATAATTGTGATTGATAATGATGTACAATTTAAATTGATTATCTTAGCATCTTGTTTAATTGATAGTTGATAGTAGATAAAATATGATAAAATATAAAAAATTTTATTTTATTTATAATAAGTATTATTGTCAAAATTACATATTTACAACAATAATAAGATATTATTTTTTCATCTAGTTTACATTAAGTTTTGAAAATAATAATATTATAATAATCTTAATTATAAAATCTGAATCAGCTAGACGAGTTGACCCAAGACCTACCTAACTTGAGATCTAGACTTGTTTGGGTTTAAGAAAAATAGAAAATTTTTTGACCTAAATCAATCAACTGAAAACCTAAGTTTACCCATGACTCGATTAAATCAGGGTAAAACCCTGTTAACATATAACTAAAGTTTTGTTCCGGTTAACCACGGTATCAAGTTTTAAAATCATACTATTATCCTTATATATTTTAATTAGATATTTTAGGAATAAAAAATAAAAAAAACATTATTTTTAAAAACATATATATCCTGGTTTTAAAATATGAAAATTCACTTCAAGGTTACAGTAGATTGATATTTATTTCTATACTTTTTAACTAAATATACTTTATTTTATTATTTTTATCTTTCCTATTTTGAAATAATAATTGGAAAAGCAGTATGAGATTATTTCTTGTAATGTAATGGTTAGCTCAAGTAATGAAACGTGTTGATCATAATCACTAGTATTAGATGGGATTTGACTGATACTTTAGGTCTTGGTTTAGACAGTCAAATGCGCTGCAGCTTTACGACCAGCCGACCTAACATCACAAATAATTCATTAACCTAGCTAACAAGTCCTAGTCACTTTCTACAAATATTATAAATTTTATTTTCTAATACTTAATTTTAGGATTTTAACCTGAAAAAAAAAAACAGATTAAGGAGGATCTTGTTAATACTTGATGGATCATCGTGTTCCAACTATCAATAAAATCATTCAAATCTCTGAGAAAAAAGAAAAAAGAAAAAAAAATTCTTACATCCCTCGGCAGCAGCGTGGAAAATCCGTTTTTAAGAGAGTAGGATCTTGTCATTCCAAAGATACCCCTCCCCAGCTGGGTGTCGCTCTTTGATTGGCTTTCATACAGTTCCAAATCAGCGGCAACGGAGACCAAAATTCACAATAAAACCCTCCTACGGCTTCTCCCTTCCAATCCCCCCCGCCCTTCTCTCAAACAAAAACACCAAAAGACATGGAGGCTCTCCGTCTACAGCCACCACAGGGACCAACACTCCTCCGCCCAAGCCGCTCCAGATTGGCCTCACAAATCCTCACTAGACCCCACTACAACCCCAAAAAGTCAATCAAGCGGTTCATCAATGCTACCCTATCAAAACCCACCGCGGGGATCCCTTCAATGTCAACGTCATCATCTCCCCCCCACGACAATCCCTTACGCTCCTCCATGCTTTCTTCACCTCCATATCCCGTGAAGAAAGTCTCTGCAAATTCTCTGCAATACCCGTCCGGTTACTTGGGTGCCGTACCGGAACGTACTGTTAATGATGGCGATAATGGGAGTATAATAAATGCAATGGAGTATTTGACGAATATACTGTCGTCAAAGGTGTATGACGTTGCGATTGAATCTCCATTGCAGCTGGCGCCTAAACTCTCTGAGAGATTAGGAGTCAAGGTTTGGCTCAAGAGAGAGGATTTGCAGCCGGTAAAGAGTATTTCAAATATTTCCATCTTTTTACTGCTTGCTTTTGGAAGATTATTATACTTCTTGGGTAGTTTGAATTTGAGCTCATAGTGAATTTGATCTTTTATTTAGACTGGAAACTTTATTGTAATTTTGAGCTGTTTCATTCAAAATGTGTGTATTTAGCAGCCATAAATGTGGTTACTTTTCTTCTCTCTCTCTTTTTTTTTTGTTTTTGTCAACTTTGAATAGAAACTGGATGCGGGTTTTCATGCTTGAATGCAAAAAAAAGCTTCTTTTTACGTCAATTTGATTTTGATGGGTTTGATCGATCTTTTTTTAGGTATTTTCATTTAAGCTGCGTGGAGCTTACAATATGATGGCAAAAATTCCGAAGGAACAGCTGCAAAGAGGAGTTATCTGCTCATCAGCTGGAAATCATGCCCAAGGTGTTGCATTAGCCGCCAAAAGACTAGGTTGCGATGCTGTAATTGCAATGCCTGTTACTACACCTGAAATTAAGGTACATTATGCGAGAGATTATTTTTTATGATTGAGCTGTGAAAGTAGCTTTTTTTAATTTTTTTTTTTGAATTTGTTCTATTACAGTGGCAATCTGTTGAGAGGTTGGGTGCGACAGTTGTTCTAGTTGGGGATTCTTATGACGAAGCACAGACATATGCTAAAAAGAGAGCCAAAGAAGAGGAACGGACATTCATACCTCCTTTTGATCACCCAGATGTTATCATGGGACAGGGAACTGTTGGGATGGAAATTGTACGTCAAATGCAAGGTCCGTTGCACGCAATCTTTGTGCCTGTGGGTGGCGGCGGCTTAATAGCTGGTATTGCTGCATATGTAAAGAGGGTAAATCCTGAGGTCAGTCGGTTTTTTTAGTTTATTTTATTAATATTAAAAGATATGTACAGAAAAATTAGTTCAATTTTATTGATACTGGTGCTATTTTTGCATTTGATTTCTGGACAAACTGCCATGGGTTCCAAGGGCTCCAAATTGCTGTGTGTAAATTTAATTGATTTCTTTGTCATCTCTTCAGTTTGCATTTGCTTGCTGTTTTCTATGCAATGTCACAGAACTCTTGAAGAACACTTATTCAATATTTAATGCAGGTTAAGATCATTGGTGTGGAACCCTCTGATGCAAATGCTATGGCATTGTCTCTACATCATGGTCAGAGAGTGATGCTGGATCAGGTTGGAGGTTTTGCAGATGGTGTGGCTGTTAAAGAGGTTGGAGAAGAAACTTTCCGCTTATGCAAGGAATTGGTAGATGGTGTAGTTCTCGTGAGCCGTGATGCTATTTGTGCGTCAATAAAGGTAGGGTATATTTCATATTATTTTAAATTGCATGAATCCTTCTCCTTAGCTCGTTATGCATTCCTAGTGTGATAAGTTGGTCAGATGGGTGATTAGTTGTATCTTCCCCTCACACCTGTTAAGATCATAAATGAGGGTTCTGAGTAATTGCACATTATTACTTAGCACCTCATAATCACCTTCATCATTAACAATACCTCGTGTGGTCAGAATGTTGACTTCAGCATGGATATGTAAAAGGTAACTGCATTGATCATGCACACACAGGGTGAAGGGGACTCTGATTCTCATCCCACAGTCCTTGATTCCCACTGATTCAGTAACGTGCTAAAATAAAATATTTGGTGAATTGTACTTCCCTAGAAATGATGGCTAACCCTGCAAACTGGGTAATAGCAGTCAAATAGAATTAACATTGAGTTTTTGTTGCAGGACATGTTTGAGGAGAAAAGGAGTATTCTAGAGCCAGCAGGTGCGCTTGCCCTTGCTGGGGCTGAAGCATATTGCAAGTATTATGGTGTCAAGGGTGCAAATGTTGTGGCGATAACAAGTGGGGCAAACATGAACTTTGATAAACTGAGGGTTGTGACTGAACTTGCCAATGTTGGTAGGCAACAAGAAGCTTTGCTTGCAACTGTTATGCCGGAGGTGCCAGGGAGTTTTAAACATTTTTGTGAACTGGTATGGCAATAAATATTTCTAAAGGAACAACAATTTTATTAATTTAATTTGCTCTGATGTAAATCATTTGGGTGGCAGGTAGGACCTATGAATATCTCTGAGTTCAAATATAGATCGAATTCTGAAAAGGATGCTGTTGTTCTGTACAGGTTAGTATTGCTGAGATTCTAACTGCTATTATTACGCACGTCAATCCTATGCATGTGATAAACTGCCTGGTAGCTGAATCAGGGGATACGGCTGCCGAAACCCGCCCTGTTGATCAAGACTTGGTGAGGATTGATGCATTGTGAAAGGGGAAGG
>NW_011499852.1:915789-916378 GCF_000495115.2 Populus euphratica
ACAGCTGTGAAAGCGGTGAAAGGGGGGAAGAGCTTGGTTTCGGCAATTGCTCTTGACAAAGCATTGCGGAAGGGAGGGGAAGTGTTTCTTGCGACAATAGTTGATGAGAAGACAGACTATTATGAAGAGGTGACAAACGAAATTGCTAGCATGCTGCAGCAATTCAAGGATGTGATGCCGCCTCAGCTACCGAAGAAACTCCCACCTAGGAGAAATATCGACCATCGAATTGAGTTGGTGCCGGGGACAAAGCCACCATCTCAAGCCCCTTATCGAATATTGCCAATAAAATTGGCAGAATTGAGGAAATAATGGGAAGAGCTGATTGACTCGGGATTTATCCGCCCTTCCAAGGCTCTATATGGTGCTCCCGTGCTGTTTCAAAAGAAGGTGGATGAAAGCCTTCGCATGTGTGTGGACTACTGAGCACTTAACAAGGTAACAATCAAAAACAAATATCCTGTCCCTTTAATTCAGGATTTGATGGACAAATTATGTGGAGCCTCTATCTTCACGAAATTGGACTTGCGGTCGGGGTATTGGCAAGTGCGGGTTGCTGATGGGGATGAGCATAAAACTACTTGTGTGA
>NW_011499852.1:917103-917339 GCF_000495115.2 Populus euphratica
AAAGGGGGGGCGAATCTTTGTGCCAAAGGAAGAGCTGTGGACATATTTATTGACGGAGACTCATGATCCACAGTGGGCAGGACATCCAGGTAGAGAAAGTTGCTCTTTTGTCGCAGACTTATTATTGGCCGAAGATGGAAGACGATGTAGAATTTTACATCAGGACTTGTCTAGTGTACCAGCAAGACAAGACTTTATAGCAGTGCGAAGCAAGCTTGTTACAGCCGCTGCCAAAG
>NW_011499852.1:917814-918749 GCF_000495115.2 Populus euphratica
AAGCAAGTCCATTTGAGCTAGTTTTGGGAGCATAACCCCAAACTCCTGCCGAGATTGCAATGCAGATAGCTGGCGGGAAGAGTCCAGCGGCATATAGATTTGCAATGGAGCGACATGAGCTGTTTGAGCAAGCTCAAGATAGTTTGCTTAAGGCAAGGAAGCGGAAGCTCAAATATGCAAATCAAAAGCGAAGGTTGTTGGAATTTAGTGTGGGTGACAAGGTGTTGCTCAAGTTAACTCCACAAATTTGGAAGAAAATTATGGGGACAATGAAGCATCGAGGATTGGTGCCAAGATACGATGGACCTTTTGAAGTCATTGAAAAGGTTGGGGTTGTCGCCTATAGGTTGAAGCTGCCCGAACGGCTGAAGCTTCATCCTACTTTTCATGTAAGTTATTTACGACCATTTTATGAAGACAATGAGGATCCGAAAAGAAGTAAGTCGTAACGAGTTCCTCCTACGATTCACAAGCAATTTGATAATGGTATCGTCAAGATTATGGATCATCGTCGACTTGGCCAACACAAAAAGAATCGGCGGACAGAATTCTTAGTGAAATGGAAGACGAATGAAGAGGTTTCGTGGGAGAAGGACACAGATTTGTGGCAATTTGAGGATCAAGTGCAAAACTACCTCACATCTATTCCGACGAGGACGTCGGACTCTTCTAGTGGGGGTGGTTTGTTAAGGCTCTAGGCGCGGGGATGCGCCAACGAAGGCACATTGCCTAGAATTCGGCAGCGATGGACAGCGGCAGCCTTGCGTAGGCAGAAACGAATTCGGCAGGCAGCGTGCAATGGTCTATGCGAGTCGTTGAGCTTGCGACTTGGCATGGACGTGGGAGCTTAGGTGATGGACCTTCTAAGTCAGCAGCTGACGCAGCAGAATAGGCATTTGGGACTGCCATGTGGATAAGCAGAATGTGGCTGTATC
>NW_011499852.1:919842-922544 GCF_000495115.2 Populus euphratica
AAAAAAATATTATTTTAATAAATTTTAAAATAAAAAATTTTAAAAAAATAATTATTTTAATATCCTCAAACAAACTCTAAATTAAAAGATAACGACTTAAAATTTACTATCAAACTCAACACACCTTTCTCGTAATCTCTATGAAAATATTTAATTTTGTTTTATAGGTTAACCCCATTATTTTATATAGAGTCTCAACCAATTCATTTATCAAACTAATAAGGTTTATTACAACCATTTTTGTTCATGTTAATTAAAATACTCTGACACCAACAATATAGCTCCCGTTGTTTGGGAGCTCCTGTCAAAGAGATTGCTCAAAATTTTATTTTATTTTTTAAATAATTTTTTATATTTTTAAATTGTTTTGATATATTAATATCAAAAATAAATTTTAAAAAATAAAAAATATATTATTTTAATATATTAAAAAAAAAATTAAAAAAATTACTACTACACTTCCCAATATCCTCAAAATATATGAAATCTTTAACTCTATGCTTAAAAAAATCTCTCTCTCTGTTTGTTTGTTTTTTTGTCTCTTTAAGATGGTGGTTCCTGCAACATTCATGAAGGGACTGCAAAATAAAAATAAAATGTAAATGACCACATTTAAAAAAAATATATCACGAGTTTAAAGCGACAATATATATAATTAACCAATAAACTTTATTATATGACCAATGCTGCTCACTAAATAAAACCTTTCCAAAATAGTATTCAGGCATTTACTCGAGGCTATAATCGTCGTGGCGGGGCATGGCGCCGCACCATTTCTATCTAGTTTTTTGCCCTTTCTTGTCTGGACGTTCTTGCCGCCAGGCCAATGAACTCACTCTATAATTTAATATGGTGTTCTTGGCAAAGAAACTGTGCTAAGTGTTGGTGTGCTATAAATTATTTCATACACATATATTGAAAGAAGCTAGAAAGCTAAATTAGTGGTCGCCAAGTCACCAGCCGATTGCATTTAGCTGCACTGGTGAGCATACAATGTTGCTATTGTTTTCTTTTAGCCAGTGGTGGGTTGTTATTTTCTCCTGCTTTTGTCTTTTTATTATTATTTTTTTTAGATTAATGTAGGTGTTCGGGCCAGCTTGTGCGTACTACAATTAATTTCATGGGCCCTGAAGTTAACGACCATGTAAGCCTTCAGTAGCTATCATATGAGTAATTAAGAATTTGAACTTGAAACCACATAGAGAACAAACCCTTTGATCCCAAGTTCTTACTACTTTGTCACCATCTAGATGGTTGTTATTTTATTATTATTATTTTGCCGGTGGGAGGAGGGGTGAGGTATTGATCATTGATGTCAATTTTAACATTTTTGAGAAGAAGATTCCTCTTATGGGAGATATTTATTGGAATTGACCACCGTTTACAATATAGTTGTTATGATTCTTGCCTTCTTTAAAAAAGAAATAAAAAGAATTGAATTGCTGAAAATCTTGAAAAATAATCTTGAAAATGTAGTGTCCCATCTCACGACTATCTTGGTCCTCGATTTCATCTTAAGCTTCTTTCTTTATTTTATTTTTTTTGTTATTGCCGTTCTTATCACCCTGGTTGATTTTAAGTGTGCCAATAGAAAAACATTTTTATTTAAAAGCACGTCTTTCCGGAATTTTTTTCTTTTTTCTTTGTGGATGTTTTTTTCTCTTCTTTGCAGTTTTGTTATTTTTTTTAGTGTTTATAATAATTATAGATATTATTTTTAAAGTAATTTTTTATTTGAAAATATATTAATATAGTATTTTTTATTTTTTTAAATTAATTTTTGATATTAACATATCAAAAACAAAAAAAACACTCAAAAAAATTAATTTTTTTAAAATATTTTTAAAACATAAAAATAAACAAGTTATTCTTCTCCTAACTTATATGTTTGTTTTTGTATTTGAAAAGTATTTTAAAAAAATTAAATTTTTTTAATTTTTTATTTTAAATTAATATTTTTTATGTTTTTTAGATTATTTTAATATATTGATATCAAAAATAATTTTATAAAAAATATTATTTTGATATATTTAAAAAAATACTTTAGAAAACTATTTTTATCATATTTTTAAACACTCCAATCTATATTTATACGAGCTCCTTTTATATTGTTTTTCTTATAATTTCTTTGCTATTGATTTTTAAATTCCACAGTTCGTACTTTTCTTAATGATTCATTTATTATTCTTTTTTTAATTTTTTCCATCGTTTCTCACACTGTCGTCCTTCCTTGGAACATGATTTTCTGCTGAAAATGGTGACCTAACAATGTCACTGAGCACGTCCGAGTCTCGATCGGAGCTATTCTTTTTTTTCCTCCTGCATGCATGAAAATTATGTATGCCCAGCTTTTTTTACCTCTTTCTATCAAATCATTAAAAAAAAAAAAACGTGTTGTTCCAACCCTTTGCTTTTTTTCTCTTGCATGCATGAAAATTATCCCACGAGCTTTTTCTATCAAATCATTAAAAAAAAAGGTGCTGTGCTATTTTTATAACATTAAAAATAATTATTTTTTTAAAATATTTTTTATTTAAAAATATATTAAAGTATTATTTTTATTTTAAAAAAATTATTTTTAACATTAACATATCAAAATAATATAAAAAATTATTTTAAATAAAAAAATTAATAAAAAATTTAATTTTTTTAAATATTTTCAAAAATTAAAAAAGCAGGCTGTAAGCCTATGACATAATTTT
>NW_011499852.1:922787-1001501 GCF_000495115.2 Populus euphratica
GTCCCTGCAGCTTCACTGTAGCTTTTCGAAATTTCTGAGGAAGGATCACGGTCTTCCATTTGCGTTTTGCATTAGAAATGTTTGTAATTTAAAATATATTTATGTATGTGCTAGTGATTATT
Organism: Populus euphratica; assembly: GCF_000495115.2. Taxonomy (NCBI): domain Eukaryota; kingdom Viridiplantae; phylum Streptophyta; class Magnoliopsida; order Malpighiales; family Salicaceae; genus Populus; species Populus euphratica. The sequence continues at coordinate 922,910 of NW_011499852.1, forward strand.
TTTTTAAAAAAATTTATGTTGAAATATATATTAATAATATTTTTTTATTTTTTAAAAATTATTTTAAACATCAGTATATCAAAACGAATTGAAAATATAAAAAAATATTTTAAATAAAAAATTTAAATTTTTAAAAAATATAATTTGCATTGTATTTTCAAATATATCATTAATGAACTATTATAGAATCAATGGCTATAATTAATATACCATCAATGAACTATTATAGAATCAAGGGCTATAATTAATATTGAACGAGGGCTAAAATAAATACGGGGAAGAAAATTGGGTAAAGATAATAAACACATACTAACATGTGAGCGAGGCTGTACAAATACTAACATGTGAGGGGGGCCACCGCAATTTAGTGGTGCCTGTGACAATCTTTTATCTCAAAAAATAGCTTTTCTTGATACTGTTTTCTTCTCTTTATCTTTTTTCTATTCTTCTCTCTTTTTTATAAAGAAAAGGGCCTTTGTTTCTCCTAATTTTCAACTTTAGTCTCTTTAATTTTAATTTGTTAGAAAACAAAAAAATCAAACTATTTTGTGCAAAATCAAATGTCAACAAAAGTCCAAAAAAATTTGTGCTGCCATGAAAACCCCAACCCATATGAAGGCAATCAAACTAAAACATCAAGCCCAAATCTCAGTCTAACCAATGCTAAATGACCTAATTAGAAGAAGAAAAATAGTTGTGAAATATAAAAATAATAAAAGGATGAAAAAATACTTAAATATATAAAAATAATAATATAATGAATGAAATTGTTAGACAGGTAGCATTTACTTATTTTCTTCATATAAAAAAAAAAGATAATAAAGACAAAAATATAATTGTGATTGGTAATGATGTACAATTTAAATTGATTATCTTAGCATCTTGTTTAATTGATAGTTGATAGTAGATAAAATATGATAAAATATAAAAAATTTTATTTTATTTATAATAAGTATTATTGTCAAAATTACATATTTACAACAATAATAAGATATTATTTTTTCATCTAGTTTACATTAAGTTTTGAAAATAATAATATTATAATAATCTTAATTATAAAATCTGAATCAGCTAGACGAGTTGACCCAAGACCTACCTAACTTGAGATCTAGACTTGTTTGGGTTTAAGAAAAATAGAAAATTTTTTGACCTAAATCAATCAACTGAAAACCTAAGTTTACCCATGACTCGATTAAATCAGGGTAAAACCCTGTTAACATATAACTAAAGTTTTGTTCCGGTTAACCACGGTATCAAGTTTTAAAATCATACTATTATCCTTATATATTTTAATTAGATATTTTAGGAATAAAAAATAAAAAAAACATTATTTTTAAAAACATATATATCCTGGTTTTAAAATATGAAAATTCACTTCAAGGTTACAGTAGATTGATATTTATTTCTATACTTTTTAACTAAATATACTTTATTTTATTATTTTTATCTTTCCTATTTTGAAATAATAATTGGAAAAGCAGTATGAGATTATTTCTTGTAATGTAATGGTTAGCTCAAGTAATGAAACGTGTTGATCATAATCACTAGTATTAGATGGGATTTGACTGATACTTTAGGTCTTGGTTTAGACAGTCAAATGCGCTGCAGCTTTACGACCAGCCGACCTAACATCACAAATAATTCATTAACCTAGCTAACAAGTCCTAGTCACTTTCTACAAATATTATAAATTTTATTTTCTAATACTTAATTTTAGGATTTTAACCTGAAAAAAAAAAACAGATTAAGGAGGATCTTGTTAATACTTGATGGATCATCGTGTTCCAACTATCAATAAAATCATTCAAATCTCTGAGAAAAAAGAAAAAAGAAAAAAAAATTCTTACATCCCTCGGCAGCAGCGTGGAAAATCCGTTTTTAAGAGAGTAGGATCTTGTCATTCCAAAGATACCCCTCCCCAGCTGGGTGTCGCTCTTTGATTGGCTTTCATACAATTCCAAATCAGCGGCAACGGAGACCAAAATTCACAATAAAACCCTCCTACGGCTTCTCCCTTCCAATCCCCCCCGCCCTTCTCTCAAACAAAAACACCAAAAGACATGGAGGCTCTCCGTCTACAGCCACCACAGGGACCAACACTCCTCCGCCCAAGCCGCTCCAGATTGGCCTCACAAATCCTCACTAGACCCCACTACAACCCCAAAAAGTCAATCAAGCGGTTCATCAATGCTACCCTATCAAAACCCACCGCGGGGATCCCTTCAATGTCAACGTCATCATCTCCCCCCCACGACAATCCCTTACGCTCCTCCATGCTTTCTTCACCTCCATATCCCGTGAAGAAAGTCTCTGCAAATTCTCTGCAATACCCGTCCGGTTACTTGGGTGCCGTACCGGAACGTACTGTTAATGATGGCGATAATGGGAGTATAATAAATGCAATGGAGTATTTGACGAATATACTGTCGTCAAAGGTGTATGACGTTGCGATTGAATCTCCATTGCAGCTGGCGCCTAAACTCTCTGAGAGATTAGGAGTCAAGGTTTGGCTCAAGAGAGAGGATTTGCAGCCGGTAAAGAGTATTTCAAATATTTCCATCTTTTTACTGCTTGCTTTTGGAAGATTATTATACTTCTTGGGTAGTTTGAATTTGAGCTCATAGTGAATTTGATCTTGTATTTAGACTGGAAACTTTATTGTAATTTTGAGCTGTTTCATTCAAAATGTGTGTATTTAGCAGCCATAAATGTGGTTACTTTTCTTCTCTCTCTCTGTTTTTTTGTTTTTGTCAACTTTGAATAGAAACTGGATGCGGGTTTTCATGCTTGAATGCTAAAAAAAGCTTCTTTTTACGTCAATTTGATTTTGATGGGTTTGATCGATCTTTTTTTAGGTATTTTCATTTAAGCTGCGTGGAGCTTACAATATGATGGCAAAAATTCCGAAGGAACAGCTGCAAAGAGGAGTTATCTGCTCATCAGCTGGAAATCATGCCCAAGGTGTTGCATTAGCCGCCAAAAGACTAGGTTGCGATGCTGTAATTGCAATGCCTGTTACTACACCTGAAATTAAGGTACATTATGCGAGAGATTATTTTTTATGATTGAGCTGTGAAAGTAGCTTTTTTTAATTTTTTTTTTTTGAATTTGTTCTATTACAGTGGCAATCTGTTGAGAGGTTGGGTGCGACAGTTGTTCTAGTTGGGGATTCTTATGACGAAGCACAGACATATGCTAAAAAGAGAGCCAAAGAAGAGGAACGGACATTCATACCTCCTTTTGATCACCCAGATGTTATCATGGGACAGGGAACTGTTGGGATGGAAATTGTACGTCAAATGCAAGGTCCGTTGCACGCAATCTTTGTGCCTGTGGGTGGCGGCGGCTTAATAGCTGGTATTGCTGCATATGTAAAGAGGGTAAATCCTGAGGTCAGTCGGTTTTTTTAGTTTATTTTATTAATATTAAAAGATATGTACAGAAAAATTAGTTCAATTTTATTGATACTGGTGCTATTTTTGCATTTGATTTCTGGACAAACTGCCATGGGTTCCAAGGGCTCCAAATTGCTGTGTGTAAATTTAATTGATTTCTTTGTCATCTCTTCAGTTTGCATTTGCTTGCTGTTTTCTATGCAATGTCACAGAACTCTTGAAGAACACTTATTCAATATTTAATGCAGGTTAAGATCATTGGTGTGGAACCCTCTGATGCAAATGCTATGGCATTGTCTCTACATCATGGTCAGAGAGTGATGCTGGATCAGGTTGGAGGTTTTGCAGATGGTGTGGCTGTTAAAGAGGTTGGAGAAGAAACTTTCCGCTTATGCAAGGAATTGGTAGATGGTGTAGTTCTCGTGAGCCGTGATGCTATTTGTGCGTCAATAAAGGTAGGGTATATTTCATATTATTTTAAATTGCATGAATCCTTCTCCTTAGCTCGTTATGCATTCCTAGTGTGATAAGTTGGTCAGATGGGTGATTAGTTGTATCTTCCCCTCACACCTGTTAAGATCATAAATGAGGGTTCTGAGTAATTGCACATTATTACTTAGCACCTCATAATCACCTTCATCATTAACAATACCTCGTGTGGTCAGAATGTTGACTTCAGCATGGATATGTAAAAGGTAACTGCATTGATCATGCACACACAGGGTGAAGGGGACTCTGATTCTCATCCCACAGTCCTTGATTCCCACTGATTCAGTAACGTGCTAAAATAAAATATTTGGTGAATTGTACTTCCCTAGAAATGATGGCTAACCCTGCAAACTGGGTAATAGCAGTCAGATAGAATTAACATTGAGTTTTTGTTGCAGGACATGTTTGAGGAGAAAAGGAGTATTCTAGAGCCAGCAGGTGCGCTTGCCCTTGCTGGGGCTGAAGCATATTGCAAGTATTATGGTGTCAAGGGTGCAAATGTTGTGGCGATAACAAGTGGGGCAAACATGAACTTTGATAAACTGAGGGTTGTGACTGAACTTGCCAATGTTGGTAGGCAACAAGAAGCTTTGCTTGCAACTGTTATGCCGGAGGTGCCAGGGAGTTTTAAACATTTTTGTGAACTGGTATGGCAATAAATATTTCTAAAGGAACAACAATTTTATTAATTTAATTTGCTCTGATGTAAATCATTTGGGTGGCAGGTAGGACCTATGAATATCTCTGAGTTCAAATATAGATCGAATTCTGAAAAGGATGCTGTTGTTCTGTACAGGTTAGTATTGCTGAGATTCTAACTGCTATTATAATATTTAAATCAGCTTGCTGATTTCAGTGTGAAATAGTTTCCTGTATAACTTTTCTACTGATGGTTTAGAATAATCCTATGGATTTGTCCCTTGTGAACAGTGCTTTGTTAGCAGCAATATCTACATGCAATTTAGCTTTACTCTTTTTTCTTTGAATTAGTTAGAATGTGATTACTCATTTGCAATTCAAAAATAAAATGTAGTGAAACGAGCACTTTATTATCCTTTGAATTATGTGCAGTGTTGGCCTTCACACAGCTTTTGAACTTGAAGCAATGAAGAAGCGGATGGAATCTTCTCAACTAAGAACTTACAATTTGACTGCAAGTGACTTGGTCAAAGATCACTTGCGTTATTTGGTAATATTGCGTTCTCATAAATAATTTCTCAAGTTGATTCCTTGAAGGGTATTTTTTTTTTTATGTTTCATAGCTACAAAGTCACTCTTAGGATGTATGTAAATTGTTGAAGAATAAAGGATGTCCCTTTGTGTAAAAGAGAACTCCTTACTCAAATTTCATGAATGTTACCTTATTCTGTGCTTAATCAAGTAGAAATAACACTGTTAGCAAACAATAATGAATGTCACTCACCCCATTGCGTTATTTGGTAATATTGCGTTCTCATAAATGATTTCTCAAGTTGATTCCTTGAAGGGTATTTTGTTTGTTTTTTTAATGTTTCATAGCAACAAAGTCACTCTTAGGATGTATGTAAATTGTTGAAGAATAAAAGATGTCCCTTTGTGTAAAAGAGAACTCGATACTCAAATTTCATGAATGTCACCCCATTCTGTGCTTAATCAAGTAGAGGTAACACACTGTTAGCAAACAATAATGAATGAACAATCTTTCTATATCTCCTTTTCAGGACATTTGATTTTTTGAATTTTTTTTCCTACCCCCAACCCTCATTCTCCAATTTTTTTTTAAAGGATTTAATTTTCTTTTCTTTTCTCCTTTCATTTTATTTACATGTTTGGATTTTTGTATTTTCTTCTAGTAATGTCCGAGACTCCATGTCTCCATTCCAGATCGTTCTACTTCTGAAAATGTATAACTTGGGAAAGGGGTCACATTCTCGCATATTTCTTTCAATATCTATCACGTGTTACATAAGCTTTTTCCTCGTTGGTCTTTTGCAATGCTTCATTTCTTACCTATCTTTTTACAGATTGGTGGCAAATTAAATGTTCCGGATGAGGTTCTTTGTCGTTTTGTTTTCCCAGAAAGGCCTGGTGCGTTGATGAAGTTTTTGGATTCTTTCAGTCCACGCTGGAACATTAGCTTGTTCCATTACAGAGGGCAGGTTGGCATGCAAATGCTTCTCTTCTATAATTGATATTTTTGCTGCTAGGTAAAATTGTCAAGGGATCTTTCCTCTTACCAATCCTAATATTTTATTCTTAAATTTCCCTTCCAACAGGGTGAAACTGGTGCCAATGTCCTGGTTGGCATCCAGGTTCCACAGAGTGAGATGGACGAATTCTGTAGTCGTGCCAACAGCCTTGGATATGATTATGTTATCGTAACTGATGACAATGAGTTCCACCTTTTGATGCATTGATTAGAATCACGAATTATATATCTCAGTGAGTTTAGTAAGGCTTGGTACTTGAGCAACAAACCTTTCTTAGGGGAGTGGACTATGGAGGGAAAGCAGACACCTCTCGGGCATTATCACAAGAGAAGAGGGAGAACTTGTACCATTTGTGCTCTGTTAATCGTGGTTATTTCCCCATAATGTAATTTATGATTGCGTTTTCCTTGTTTCTTTCTTCTGTTTGAAAAGGAAACCGTATGCTATGCATTGTGGAACTTGCATCATGGTTCAATAGTGGTCAGTAATCGAGTTACAAGGATGCTAGATGTAGGAACTGGGAAGACTTTCACTCCAAATGAGCATAACATTTTTGGATGGCCCATTAGCACCTGTAATAATTAAAAAAAATAAAATAAATGTGAATTAATTAAATTCGCCCTTGTCTTTGCTGAGGTTGATTTATTCATAGGATGCCGCCCATAAGATAAACAGAATAAGTGAAAGAAACAAGCAACCGCAGAATGATCTCTTTCAGTACAGGAGGGAGGAAGGGTTTTAAAGAAGTAATGTTGGATTTATCTAATCTGGGCTGTCTTTGTAGCTCGAGCCTCTTTTTATCAGGTGGCTAAATAGAGCGACCCAATCCTCGAAGAGGTCCATTATCTCCAGTTGCTGAAAACTGCACTGATTGTCAGCAGCTGCATTTAAATTTAAACGTCCCCAAATTGGTATTCTCATTTAATATCCCCCAACTATAAAAGATTTACCACTACAACTATAATTAATCGCGAGCAATGTTGCTTAAACTGATTCATGTCAGTCTATAATGAATGAGCTGCTGCTTCAACTGAGCCCTAATAACTCCTTGGTCCTTGAAGACTGGAACAGGTCAGGTTGACTTGCAGCATTTGCCCGCTATTTAAGGTTTAGGATTATTGAGTTTATTGGAAGAGGGATATTTGCTTAGATAAACAGCTAATTAATGTTTGACGAGCACTTAAATCTCTTCTTCTCTAAAGTGTTGAATGATGAGTAATATATTAAGCACAGTATTAGACGAAATGCTTCTATCATCTAATAATAACGATGATGTTGTTATTGGTGGGGGGTGAATTTTGTTTATGCTCAAACCTAAACAAAAAAGAAAAGAAAGGAAAAGGTACGATAATGCAGGAAGCAATACTGAGCTCTTATAATATAGTCTACTCTTCATATGACGAGTAAAGCCACTTGCCATCTCAAGGAACATGCAGGGCACTTCCCTTCCTCACCCATGCCGTGGCATTTTAGTTGTGAGGCTCGTTACTAAATGCGTGCTTGCAGAAGCAGTATTAAAGTTGGCTAGTTTTAAGAATTTCTTGGACTGCTATATGTTTTGCTTTGTTGAATTTTGTCCCTTCTTACATTGGTTAAGGAAGGAAGACCAGGCTACTCGTGGAGCATCATGTAAAATGTGATCTGCAATCTATAAACGTTTTAAAACTTTTTCCTTTATTAGTTTTCTTAGGGTGTTCGAAGCTTTAACTAAGTTGTTCCTCAAAACATTTGTATAGACATGGCAAAAGGATGGTTACGTTTTTGTTAGCCTAATAAATACAGATCTACAAAGAGGACATAAATCATGGGCTTTACAGGGTGCGAAACATGCCTCCTACCCAGAAAATAAACAGCTTCCTAGGAATTACACTCTTTAAGACGGTTATAATGCTTTGACCATAATTCACTGGATTTCCCATCTTAAATTCTGTACCACCCCCCTCCTCTCTTCCCCATTCACTCCAATCTCTTTCTCTCTCTCTCATTTGCACGCACACACAAACACGTACTGGGCAGAGAGTTCAGCTGCGGGAACTAACGAAACGAAATGGGGAATGCATGTAGGTTTTCGGCTACTTTCTTTCTTCTTGTTTTAGTTGCCTCTGTAGCTCGGGGGGATCCTCTTGTTCCAGCACTAATCATCTTTGGAGACTCAGTTGTTGACGTGGGTAACAACAATAACCTCACTACACTCATCAAGGCAAACTTCCTTCCTTATGGAAGAGATTATGTTACTCACAGACCAACTGGAAGATTCTGTAATGGGAAGCTAGCAACAGACTTCACAGGTAACTGTAGTTGTCAAGAATCCGCTCTTGTTTTTCTCCTCATTGGTCCATCTCATAAGCTTGCCATGCTTTGTCTGATTCTTTCATGCAATATGTTCAGCTGAATACCTAGGCTTCACCACATACCCACCAGCTTACCTTAGCCCAGATGCCAGCGGAAGAAACATCCTAACTGGAGCCAACTTTGCCTCAGCTGCTTCTGGCCTTTATGACGGGACAGCCCAGTCATATGTAAGAACAATGCCTTTTCCTCTCCCTCCCTCCCTCCCTCTCTATCCATATATATATATATAAATGTTATGTGCTTACATGGCCTTGTCTTTCTTATGGTTTGTAGAGTGCCATTTCTTTGACCAGGCAGTTGAGCTACTACAGGGATTACCAAATGAAAGTTGTGAACATGGCTGGACAAGCCAGGGCCAATGACATATTCTCCGGTGCTATCCATCTCTTGAGTGCAGGGAGCAGTGATTTTATTCAGAATTATTACATCAACCCAGTCCTTAGAGGACTATACTCAGTTGATCGGTTCTCAGACCTTCTCATGAGTTCCTACTCTAGTTTTATTCAGGTATCAATCCCACCACAGAACAGATTCTTTGTTTCCGAACAGGTGTTTGAGAAAGGTAAAAAAAAGAAAAAGAAAAAGAAAAAAACAGAGAGAAGAAAGCAGATAGATTTTGGCCAGAATCTTACGTCTACATTACTTAAATTTATCTAGTCCATCAATAAATCTCTGCACAAAATAAACCTGTCTATATCTAAGGGAAAACACAGAAAGTAAAATAGAAACATTAGTAGCTAGCACAAATCTACACATACTAATACATTAATTCCATGGCTAGATAAACGAGAAACAATCCTCTTCTTTAGCTTCTTCATAGCACAGAATTGTTTTCTAACAAGGAGGTGTTGAGACAGAGTCTCTATGGACTTGGAGCAAGAAGGATTGGAGTGACATCCCTACCCCCAACAGGGTGTTTGCCCGCAGCTATCACCCTCTTTGGAGCAGGAAGCAACCAGTGTGTCGAGAGGCTAAACCAAGACGCTATTTTGTTCAACGACAAACTAAACAGCACCTCCCAAGGCCTGGTGCAAAAACTTCCTGGCCTCAAACTTGTGGTCTTTGATATTTACAAGCCTCTCTTGGATATGATCAGGAAGCCAAGTGAAAATGGTAAGTAAATGCTTACTCTCTGAAAAACAAAAGCACAAAATCCGAACAACTGATTATCAATTTTCATCTGGGTACTTAATCATGTTAACGTGACAGGTTTCTTTGAGTCGAGAAGGGCTTGCTGTGGTACAGGTACATTAGAGACCTCACTGCTCTGCAATAATCGGTCTGTAGGAACATGCTCCAATGCCACAGAGTATGTGTTCTGGGATGGATTCCATCCCTCTGAAGCTGCTAACCAGGTCTTGGCTGGTGATCTCCTTGAACAGGGATTCGACCTCATCTCTTAAGAGCTACCTGCACCTACTCCCTCCCACCGCAGCTAAAACAATTTAATTACTGCTAGTACACTCCTTAATTGAAAATTTTAGTATCAGAGGCTTGTAATTAATATAAGAGGTACTTTGCAAGTCATCTGGCAGTCTCATCGCACAGGATGGCCATGTAAAACCTCGTTTGCAAATATCCGCAAGAGATATTTATCATCACTTCAATAAGATGATTATGTTTGTCATGGCTCCTTTTATTTCAGAAAACTTGTTTTTGATTTTTTAAAGTTTGCTGCATTGGCCCGCAGGCTTTCAACTGGAGTAATTTATATAACATGACTCCTCCCCACAAAGAAGAGTGTTTGGTTGCCCAACTAAGTAGAAAAAAATGTTTGGTTAAATAAATACTTCTTGCCTTTCACACCATATCTATCAAATGTGTTTTAAACTTTAAATTTGTAAAGGCTAAAATAATTCATTTTTTATTTATGAAATTTTATTTTATATAAAAGAATATATCTCAAATTATTTTAACTAAATACACATTTTTTTAATAACAAAAAGGAATACCCTTACCATCCATGTTGTTAGGTCAATTTTTTCACTTCAACTCTATTCTTTTAAAAATTACATCCTAAATTTTGCAAGTTCATAATACTTTATAAGGAAAAAAACATGAGATTATTTATATAATTATCATTATATTTCAATTAATGACTAAAAAACCCTTATATTAAATATTATATGTTTACCATAAATTTAAAAAAACTAAAACTTTCATAATTGAAATTCTATCAAACACAATTCCTATTTTGTTGGTGGTGGAGTAAGTTTTTGGACACAAGAAAGGAAAAAAACAGGGGACAAGCTCCGAGCCTGTTCTTGACCAGCATGGATACTTCTAAGCGCAGGTTAAGCTCCTTCAGGCTCTAACAAGCACAGGTAAATTTTCATTTTCACATTCACCCCTTTTATATTTGTACCTTAACTATTTCTTTCCTCTTTACTACTGCGGTAGCTAATGGTTGAAGGATAAAAATGTTACAGAAGTAAACCCAGATAGAGGATCGTACAGCTTGAGCAATATTAAGAGTGCTAAACCAGAGGCAATAAGATTTACTCCATGGATAGAGTGCAACACTGATACATCAGGGAATAATCAACTTAATCAAATTTACTTGTGCGTAGATACTACTGGGAGAAATCTCATTGAATTTCCAGTGTTTCCCAAAGGTAAATGTGGTTCAGAGATTGAGTTTATGAAAGAAGAATGTGGTGTGTGAGAGGAATCATTATGGATTTCAATTTTATTATTTTTTTAATTTGATTATTTTATATCACGTGTTGATTTGAAATTAATCTTAATAATTTATTTTTTATACCTTGATTTAAAATTAATCTTAATAATTTATTTTTTATACTTGTACACAGGATCTTGCACTGTCGAAGAAATATTTTGTTGCAATTAGTTAATGTTTGGTTTTGCAAAATAAAATTTAATTTTATTAATTTAAAATAATTAGAATTTCAAGGTCTGAAATTTAAAGCTTACATAAATATATAATCCTTTTTTTTTTTTTTCTAACATCAAAGAGTAATTTGCATGGTTAGGGGCAAAGTTCATGTCCTTTTTGATTTTTCAGCCACAAAACTTTTTTTTTTTTAATTTGATCCTTTCATATTGCCTTTTATTTGGGGTTTGACATAATAGTTTATTTTGGTTGTCTAAATATGAGGATTTCATAACATTAAGAGAAAATTCTGGTATTCAGTTTAACAAAATAAAATACAATTATGTTGAAATAAAATAATTAAAGATCAAGAGATCAAAATTAAAATTAAAAAATAATATGATAGGATGAAGTTAATGAACAAAACATGCTAGCATGTGGAGGAAGCTTATCATGTTTTAGCAACATTTATAATTTTTTTAGGTAGTCGAACATAGATTTATTTGGTGTTATTGGAAGCATCACAATGAGGTTATTCAGGAGAGGTGACTCGTATTAACGAGATTTCAACACTATTTTTTTTTCTCCTTCTATCTATTTTATCTCTTATTTTCTTGGGATTTATGCTCGTTTAGTTGAAATTGAAAGGTTTTCTATCATTTTGTTCTTATATTAAATTTAATCTTTATTTTTTTAATTGTTATTTTTTTATTTAGGTTCTTTTAAAACTTTGTTTTTTTCATTCTTAAATTTTATCATTTGATATTGAATTAATTGATTAAGAATTAAACCTCATAATTTTATTTAATGGGACAATCCTACTCACATGACTTGAGAATATAAATACATAGAATTTAAGAGATGATTAAAGATGTTTTTCTCCTTCTCCATTGTTGTAACTTTCTTTAAAAAAAAATTCATTAACATGATAATTATTTCATAAAGAGATAATAACATGCTAAAGTTTTCACAAATAAAATATATTAAAAAAAGTTTTTAGTAAATTTAATATAGATAATACTAAATTCACGAGTACACTTTTAGGAAGTCATCTCAATAAAAATCAACCACTAAAAATTAAGCAAAACCATGACAACATGGCTAAGGTTCCCATGTCCCAACTATTAGTTCTATAATATAAGTTATAGTTTGTACTAAACCAAATATCACTTATGTAGTTCGAGTTTTGAGGTGAGAAATGAGTAACCTAGCAAAAACATATTGGAAGGTAGTGGAACGAACTATGAGGTACTTAAAAGAATTCTTCAATATTTGTATTCGTTTCACAACTACTAGTTTAAAGATATTAATCGAGTAAGTGATGTTGACAATAAAAATAGTACTACAAGGTTTGTATACATTCTAGGTGGTATTAATTCTTGCTGGAGTTTTAATTGTTAGAAGAATTTTGTTATTTCAATAATAGAAATGTGTTGCAGTATTAAAATTTGTAAATAAAATGCTATGGTTATAAAGTTTCTTAAAAAAACTAGATAAGAAAACGAGAAGATACTCTCTATAGTGATTATTATAGAGCAATGTTTTCTGCTAAAAATCTATAGTTTCATTTTAAAACTAAGCATATTCAAATAAGATATCACTTTATTTGACATCTGCTTAATGATAAACAATTATAGCTAGAGAATATATTGGAGACCAAGAATCCAATAATCATGTTAATTGAGTGGTGTTACACTTAATAAATTAAAGTTTTGTAAATATTCGATAGGTCTTTAAAGACGAAAGATAATTCTGATGTCGTATATCTCCAGGTAGGAGATTTATATGAATTGAGACAAATAACCCATAGTAAAACCAAAGAAGGCTGCAAATTAGTCTGGAAAGGAGGGGGGATTTTAGTGATGTAAATTACGCTACAAAAAAAGGAAAAACTGTAATGGTTTGTCTGTCAATTTTTAGCAGAAATCATGGATGAAATGGAGATGTTTGTTCTGCCGTTTCAACTAGAAATACAACTTGTGAAAGAAGAAAGAAATACACAGCAAAAGAGCAAGAGATAAGTGACACAAATACATAGAATTTGAGAATTCATTGGAGAGGTCTATCTCCTCCTCCATTGTTGTAACTTTCTTTTTATCTTCGGTGAGTAAAATAAGCAGCTCTATTGATGCAGGGAATTTCCAAACCACATAAAAATTATGTGACCTGGTTGCGGGAATTGATCTCATTTCTTAACACAATCTCTAATTGCTCGACCCAAGCACCATTTTATGTGTTTGGTACAAACTAGAACAGAAAAAAAAAAAAAAAACATGTATGGAGGGCTGACACTATGGTTATGTAGTTTTCTGTGCCTTCTCGTCAGCATTGGAATCTAATATTCTCCTGCAAGTTGATTATGGGCAGGAGCACACAACTAATTTGAATAAAAAATATGTAAAATTAGCAGAGAATATATAATGGTTTGGTAAGAACATTCACTTTCAGATTATTAATAATAATAAACTGAACATGTAATTATTTTTTTAAAGTTGTGTAATAGAAGATTATAAGAGGCAATCAAAACAATATGTAACATGAACATAAGATAAGATATGTTTAACCGCAAGCTAGCTAATGGTCCTCAGATAGAACAGGCATGAATTGTAAAAATAATATACTAAATATTATTATTTTATAAGGCAAGGTATGTTTAATAATTATATTCAGTAGGTTTTGGTGGAAAATTTCCCTCATATTTCCTTATTAACATGTTATCTCATCAATGATGTATCTAAATATTATCTCAAGTGTTGTGTTCAAGTTATTATCTCACAAGCATATTAAAATTTGACCACCATTGCAGGAGGTTGTAACCCAGCCGTGGGAGGAATTTGTTCTCTTTTTCTGCACCATAGTTCAAGTCTTATTGTGTACGCATGTCACCCCATGATATTTTACATGTTTATTGGACTTGCAGGATGTTCAATAGATCCGGGGATTAGTTGTGGTACGCGTGAGCTAACTCCAACACCCCGAGTTATCAAAAAAATAATAAATTTGACCACTATACATTTGTAAAGACACTTTATTATGCAAAAAAAAAAATTAAAAATTAAAAATCTATTTAAATAAAATTAAAAATCAAACATTCAATTATAAAAATCATACAAGTTTAGGCATTTAAAATCGTGCTATACCAATTAGGATTTGTTTTGAGGTAAAAGGAACAAGAGCTTTTATATAGCTTTCAATTAGATAACTTTGAGAGGAACAAGAGTTGGGCCACAGAATCTGTTTCATTCTGGAATGTATTATTCTTATTTGTAATGAAAACATGCGTTCATGATCAAAGTTTATATATGAAGAAGAAAAGAAAACTAGAGAACTATACAAACTCGCTGAGTCGAGGCATGAATCATGCCTAATGCTTAACTATGCAAATCTTTTTAGCAATGACATGTAGCAACAGATAAAACTGACAAGCTTGTCTATCAGAGCTGACAGCAGTAAATGGTATTGATGCTTCTTTTCTTCCGAGGATTATCGGCCTTGGTGAGTGCTGCTAGGCTGTATTGCCCACAGCCATAGCAATGTGCGGTGGTTTTATGGCTGAGTAAGAGCACCCAACTGGTGTGACACCGATCCAGAAGAAAGACAAAAAATTCAAGTCCCATAATACTACGAGTGCATATATTTTTTTTATTCAAGTTGCTTTTTACCAGACAAAAATGCACAACTGATACTGATCAACTATCAATCAATATTCCAAACATCAAATTTGATTGATTGACACATTACGTGTCTACCACTTGGCTCCTCCTTCAAAAATTGCTAACAATTCAGCCATTCTTTAACTTAGTCTATTTATGCTTCTGAACGCATGTTTGATAAATTTCAAGTATCAGCGAAAGCTATGATCTATGGTCAAAATGCTCCAAGCAGTTTTGAGTCTTCAACTAACCTGGAGAATTGCTGTTTGGAGCTTCAGCCATACAATTTAATGGATGAAACTGGCAATTTTGGAACAGCTCATCAGTAGAGAGAAGGCATGAAACTGGTAGGAAGGAATGTTTTCTTGGATTAATTGGTAAATTTTCTTTGCCTTCTATAAAACAAAAGTACACAGTTAAGTAGAGTGTTCTTTTTTTAAAACCGAAGTGTTGAATTGAAACTGTTAGTTACGAGTCATAATTGCATGGCACACAGGTCCTGGTGATAATTTCAGCAGTAATAGTTTCCTAACAATGGAAATAAAGCCGTAAGCATAAAGGACTTCCTATTTAACCTGATCTTGGATAGTAGCCCTGCGAGTAACCTCCCACGTTGTAAGAATTAGGTTGTAGCTTTGCAAATGCAGCCTGTCCTTGCATTCCATCCTTCGCATATTGCTGCCAAAGTACCTGCTCTTCCACTAACAGCTTCTGTTTCTTTTCCATCTCGGACATTTGCACGTAAGGTGGGGGTGCAACCGCAAGTGAGGCAGCAAATGGATCTAGGTTTGCTGATGTTGTAGCACTACTATTTGGGACTGGAGGTGCTGGCAAAGCCAACATTGCAGGCCTTCCAGCTGAACCAAGGGCAACACTACTAGCACTTCCATGAACTCCATAACCTGTCGCAGACATTTCTGCTGTTTTCACCCCATGTTGGTACATGCCATCAAGCAACATCATATCAAGACCACCAGCAAGAGTTACTTTCTGGCTTGTTAAATCGCTTGCTGATTGAACCAAAGTTGTCTCCCAATCTGCTGTATCATCATTGAAGGCTTCCCATGCAAGAGCTTGAGTAGGACCAGCTGGTGCACCACCATCAAACAAAGCTAAGGCCATGTTATTTGCGTGTTCTTCTGTTGACAATGCATCATCATGCAAGTTCAACAAATCAGCCTCCTGTTGTGTATTTATTTCCTTTTTCTCCTCTTCCTTCGCTGCATCTTCCTGTACTTCGACGACAGGGGTCTCCGTGTAACTTTCAGGTGGTGGTAGTGCCTTTATTGCATTCATATCATCTTCACATTTTTTCCCCTCGTCAGTTTCATTCACTGGCTCTTCAAATGTAGCTCTCTTGGTTTGTGCCAAGGTGGACTTGTCTTGAATAAATTCGTCCATTAGGTCTAGCTTCTTCTGTGTAATCTTCTCAATGTCCGGGTACTCTGAAGTGCGAGCAATGCCAACAGTCTTGCACCAACTATAGAAGTTGTCGAGTTCGTCCAACTGCTTTGAGACTCGGCAGAAGATCTCGTAAACCTTCACGGCCTCAGGAATCTCTAGTTCCATGAAACGATCAATTAAGATGCCCAATATTTCTGTTATGTCATAATATAACTGGATACTTTCCTTCACCGTTGAATAAAGAGCCACAATAACAACCCTGTTGTGCCTCGCCCCCCCTGGTTTAAGACAGACAATGACAGAAATTGCAGATTGAGAGTATATACACTCCTTGATAAAAAGTCTAATTTAATTGATAACGGATGCAGATGCAAGATACCAGCATATGATTGGGAATGATTTTTTTTTTTAATATATATTATGTTTATTTATCATTCCATGACAATTACTAAGCTTAATTTTTACAATCGCTGAGACCTGAAATACTTCATTAATTGTTTAGACCGCGGCAGAATTCTTCACACTATATTTTTAAGGTCTTGTCAGGACAAGGGCCATAAATTTATGTTATTGAGTTTTTTTTTTTTTTTTCAGATTCCTTAAACATCAAACAGAGTGCCACTATACATGCATTGTTTTTTTTTCTCCTCTCTCCACGGTACAATATTAATATTATTTGCTTGCAAGTTGATTAACATAGACGTAGGAAGGAATGTAAACCAACCTGTGGGGCGGCAGGCTAGAAAGCGCTCAAGGAGCTGTTGCAAATGTTGTATCCTGGAAAAGATACGGTCGATCTTCATGTCACGGACAGGCGTTGATTTCACAGATACCTGGCCAGCCTCCTCTTCATCTTCTTCTATTCCAAATGCACTACGCTTCCCGCGACGCCCTTGCATCCTAAACTCAAGCCTTTCGTCAAGATAAAGAGCAAGCGTGCGCACAAATGCAGAGTAGTCCCATGAATTGGATCGTGAATCACGGAAATCTGACATGTTAAGAAGGCGAGTCCCACGCCTGGTTGCAAAGAAGATCTCCTGCTCATAAGCTGGATCACCCTCGGCCAACAGCCTCTGAATTAAAATAAGCGTCTTCAATGCCACAGTCCAATTCCTGGTCTTGTTGAGACGCCTGGAGAGGCTGTTTACACATGCGCTGATGTAGGCACGAGAATACGAAGTTAAGCTCAATATTTCCCGAATGTGCCTCTCGTCTGCAGGGTATTCTTCATGCCTGGTTGCCTTGACAATGGCCACATCAAGGTCTGATAATGAGTTGCTGGTGCCAACTTTGGCTAGGCCTATGCTAGTCTGGTCCTTCACTGCCCCAAGAGCTCTTCTGATCTTGCTAGTAGCCATTACAGACAGCACAAAATTCCCAAGGCTGATAAAATCGGCTTCTGATTTTTAGTAAGTACTTATTCCGAGACTCAGTTTTGTTGGCGATTAGTCCCAGGAAAGTTGCCAAAATTGATCGGCGTTTCTCACACAGCCTAGCTACTGGGTATGTTGGTGAAGAATGGCAAACAATGCAAGCGAATCACCACTACTTGAACACTATATTTTAATGGTTCGACGGAAAATTAATAAGAATGCAAAGCTCTCTCCTCCAAACGGTTAACAGGAATTCATTTCTCTGTTTGGTTTGGTTGAAGAGAGAGCATGCATGGTCGTGACATGGAAATTAGCTTTTATGGTTAATGGAGAAAATGTCTCCAACTTGAGGTTGAAATCAAAAGCATGCCCCGAAACAAGAGGGGGTGAGAAATTGTCGGGCTGTTGAATGATTTCCCCTCCTTTATTTACTTTTTCATACAAAAATAGATTTTGACCTCAATTAAATTTAACCATACCACAGAATTACTCGTCACCGACTCTGCTATGTATTTGTTATTTGTTATCGTGAAACAATTATAAAAACTCAAATTAATTAGTGTGTATAGAAATATAAAAGATCAAGTAACAAAAAATATATATATGATTTAGCAACTTAGGTATATTTCACAGAGGAGATAATTAAATAAATTCATTAAAAAAAAAGATTACAGGCTATTATATAAAATTATTTTTTTTTCAAAATTTAAAGAAACATAAAAACTTACTTTTTCTCACTTTTCTCTTGCTACTATAGTATAGAGAATAAAAGCATTTATTAATAAGTCTTATCCTAAAATAAAACAACTAAAGGCTTTTATATGGACTAGGTATAAGGATATTTTTCTAAATCAAGTTTATAATTTAAGATAAACCTAATAAATTTCCACCTTAGCTTAAATTGAGTCAATTTATGATATTGGAACTCCTTTCTAATCATCTCCATTAAATACCTTTCAAGTACTACACATACTTCTCAAGTTCAAGCAATGCTAGAACATGACTATAAAAATAGGCTTCGTCAATATATTTATAAGGTTATTAATTATAGCAATCTTTACTAATACAACAGATAGGCTTCGTCAATATATTTATAAGAAGGTTCTTAATTATAGCAATCTTTACTAATACAACACCATGTGATATAATAATTAAAATGAAGTAATACCTCACATTAATATGTTTGGTTCTTTCATGAAACAACCAATTTTTTACTAAATAAATAGTACTTCGGCTATCAACATGCATAATAGTAAACTTATGCAACAAAACAAGATTAATAACTAAATCTCTCGACCATAAGACTTTTT
The DNA here is from genome assembly GCF_000495115.2 of Populus euphratica. Classification (NCBI taxonomy): domain Eukaryota; kingdom Viridiplantae; phylum Streptophyta; class Magnoliopsida; order Malpighiales; family Salicaceae; genus Populus; species Populus euphratica. The sequence continues at coordinate 941,908 of NW_011499852.1, forward strand.
TTATAGCCTTTATCAATTCAATAAACCTAGCATTTATTGTAGACAAGGCAATAATAAATTATAAAATTACTTTTCAATTAATGACATACCCCAAAAGAATAAATACATAAATTGTTAGTGACCTTCTCCTATTTAAATCACTAGTATAATTTAAATCTAGAAAGTCTCCAATACTACTTTCAGTGATATTACCCATGTCATATATCAAACCAACATCTAAAGAATCTTTAAAATAACATAATATCCAATTTATGGCCTTCTAGTGATTTTTATTAGGACATCCTATAAATTTGTTGATCACACTAATAACTTGTGAAATGTTTGGATACATGTAGGCCATAATATATATAACGTTTTCAATTGTACTAACATGTTGAACACCTAACATATGTGTCTTCTCCTTCTCGGTTTTTAGTGACAAAGATTAAGATAACCTGAAATGGGTTGCAAGTGGAGTACTAATTGACTTATAGTTTTACATACCAAAACATTAAATTACATTCTCAATATACTTTCTTTGTGACAAGTATAACTTATTAATACTTTGATCTTTATATATCTTCATACCTAAAATCTTATTGATTGCACTTAAATAATTCATCTCAAACTCACTTTTCCTATATATCTTTATACCTAAAATCTTATTGATTACACTTAAATAATTCATCTCAAACTCACTTTTCAATTAATACTTCAAACTATTGATTTCATATATGTTCTTGAAGGTAATTAACATGTCATCAACATACAATAAAAATTATATAAATGAACCATCTAATAACTTTTTAAAATACACACAACTACCATAATCATTTCTAAAGTAACCATGTCCAACTATAAAGGTATCAGACCTTTTATACCATATAATGACTTCTTCAATAAGCACGCATGGACTTCTTTTTCTCAAGCAATGAAATCCTCTAACTAATGTATATAGATCATCTCCTTTAGCTCACCATATAAAAAATTGTTTTGACATTTAGCTTCTCAAGCTTTAAGTTAAACAAAACACTTATAACAAGCAATGTCTAGATGGAACTATACTTCATGCATAACTAAAAAGAATACTTTATTGAAGTCACCACCATCTCTTCATGTAAAGCCCTTAGCAATTGACGTGTTTTAAATCTTACATTCTCAACTTTTAGGACTCCATCTTTCTTTTTTTAAACCCATAGCACCAAACAATCTTTTGGCCTTGTAATGGTTTAACAAGTTTTAATATTTGATTCTTATAAAGAGACTTAATCTCCTCATTCATAACAAGTATCCACTAAGAAAAATTTTTGCAAAAAATTATTTCTTTATAAGAACAAAGTTCATGATCATCAAGATTCTTTATAACATTCAAGGTAAAATTTACTAAATCAACATAATCATGCTTAATTGATGCTTTTATCTGTCTTTTATGTCTTCCTATAGCAATATTATGGGGTTATTCTTTAGGTATATTCTTAACTATAATATCCTACATCATTTCCTCTATAGGCTCAATTGAAGCATGTTCTTGTACTATCTCTAAGGTTTTAATCTCAAGCTTTACATGTTTGCTAGTATCCTAGTTCATCTTGACAGTTATACCAGTTGACTCTTTTTCCTTGCAAATATAATAGACTCATCAATGGTCACATCATTTTTAGTAATAAACTTAGGTGACTTGGGATGAACACACCATAATTGATTTTGCTTTACCCCAAGTGTATGGTTTAGGAATATGTATTTTTTCTCTTTCGCCCTAAGTTCATCTTCCTTAACATGAGTATAAGCAAGACAACCAAATACTCTCATACTAGAATAATCGGCAAGAGAATCATAACATGCTTTATATGGAGTTTTCAACTTTAGAATTATCAATGAAGATCTATTCACAAGTTAACAAGTCATGATAACTACTTTAGCCCAAAATTTCTTTTTAAAAACTAAAGGGTAAGAGCGCTTGAACCCACACATAAGAAAGAACAAACCTAAGAAATTTAAAAATTAGATTAGTTGATAAAAACTCGACACAATAATTACCTGAATTGAGGCACTTAAACTATCAGAATAAAACCCTCACCTGATGGTTATAGAAAATTACAAACAAGAAGTACAAGGAAGATGTCATAAAGATAACTATTCTTAAATAACTCAAAGTAGTTCAATAAAAAATAATAAAGTATGAGTTTTTCTCACAAATATATAAATAATATTCTTAAGTCAAAGTTCATAGTAAAAACCTAAATCTGTCATTTTTCTCTCCTCTTAGCTCCTTTCTCTCTCTCTAAACTCATGATCTTGCTTGTACTTTCATCCTTTCAACCTTTCTTTCTGTTTTTAACTTTAATTTGTCTTTGTAGGCCTGTTTCGATGATAATGATATGAGTTTATTGGGTTTTTCATCGTTTACAAGAATATACCTATTTATAACCCCATCATATATTGAATTCCTATCAAATTGTTATGTACGCTTTAATAGCAAGTTGCTTGCATGTAAAAGAATCATATCACACAAAACTCATCATAATACTTTCCAATAAAAAAATAACACCAAAACATATTTTCTAACCTTTACTACAACATATTATTTAACAATTGAAGCCTATAAGATCTATGATGTATAATAGTGTTTAAATTCAAATTTCTAATATTAGTGTAACTCTTAATATCTATAAAAAAATAAATTAAATAAAAGAGGTTTTTTTCTTAGAAAAACAAAAACAAAATTCATAATGATGCTTTTCATTTATTTATTATTTTTTAATACAAAATTATTTGCATGCCTGAATTTTGACTATTATTTTTATAATAAGATGAATATATATAGATGTAAGTTATAAGTTTTTTTTTCATTTTATCTTATTTACACAATTTTATTTTTTAAGATGTGGATTTATAAAGTAAAATCAAAAGTGAATGTTTTAAAAATACTAATAGTAGAAGCAGCAGCAATAACAGTAAGTGAAAAAATAGATTAAACTATACTAAAAGTAATTTTTCAAAAAACCAATTCAACCTAATAACTTAAACTATTAGGTAAAACCTCAAGATATGATTTATATAATTCTTTAACGCACCCTTTCAAGTAAATTTTTTTTTTACTTGAACTTTATGTTTATTTTTTATCAAATAGAATGGAGTGATGAGATTCAAACTCGTAACTGTTTAATACAAGGTTCTGATACCATGTCAAAAAATCAATACAACACGATATTTTAAACTTTTAAGTTAAGATGGTTTTTTTATATAATTTTTATAATAATATTTTTTTTTAAAAAAAAAAGTGCGATAAAGATGAACAAAACCCTCAAGCCACTTAAAAAAAAAATGGGATAAAGATGAACAAAACCCTCAAGCCACTTGACTGGACCGACTTGTTTTAAAGTGACTTTACATTACATGATTATGTAAAAGATATAGCTAAATTTTTACATCTCTCTTTGTTACATGACTTGCTTCCAATTAGGAGAAGTCAAAATCAAAAGTATAGGAATCTTCTTTTAAAAAAAAATTGCATGCAGTTGGCTTTTAAAAGTAATAAAGAAACCCATGCATGCTTTAGTTAGTTGTGATTTTGTTTTTCTCTGAATTAGAAAATAGAGACAGGAGAAGAAAAATACAACAGATATCATACAGTTGAGTGGTTCCCATTTTCCTGATTTAAACGAGGAGTAGGTAGCTCTTCGTAAAGCACGCAAGAGGTTTTTCTTTTCCCACGACAGGAAAAGGAACAGAAGATATATAAAAGATAATAATCAAAGCACGGTCATTTTTTTAAAAAAATTTCTCTTATATTTTTTTCTTCACTTTGTATTTATTTATTTATTTATTAAATAACTATTAATAATTTTCAAAATACTCCTAAATAACACTAATGACTTTTCAATCCATCGATGATTTTATTTGTAAATAACAGTAATTAATAGTACAATTAGAAAGTAAACAGTTCCAGAGCTCTCTCGAACATACCGATGAAATTTTGCATCGGTAATTTTGTTGGTAAAATCATAACGTTATTATTTTTTTGATTTGTTTTAATTATTTTGTTTCTCATTGTAAGAAAATAAACAGTTTCAGAGCTCTCTCGAACATACCGATGAAATTTTGCATCGGTAATTTTGTTGGTAAAATCATAACGTTATTATTTTTTTGATTTGTTTTAATTATTTTGTTTCTCATTGTAATTCCCTCGGTATATACCGAGGGAATATTGTTGTTAGTAAAATCCGTCAATATATTTCCAGTGAAAATATTTTCTCGATATTTTTATTTGTATTTATTAATTTTTTATTAGATTTTTGAATTAATTTTTTTTTATTTTCTTTCAACCTCTCTTAAGATATAAATAACAAATCATAACATCAGAAATATACTTACCAAAGGAGATATACATAATTGCATATACATGGCTATAGGAAATATTAAGCACACCGTTAAAAAGAGTATCGGCGGTCCGGTCAGTGTAGAAGGAAAGAAGTGAAATAGCAATAACAAGAAATTGCATGAGAAACACGCAGGTAGAGAGGGTGCACAAGATGAATGCTTGGCGTGGAGGAGCAGCCACTGCAAATGTTCAACAATTTCTGCTGAAAAGAAATGAGAATCCCACGGAAATAGAAAAAAGAGCGTGGGAGTTTTGAATTAGTGGTACAAGCAAAACCATAACAGGTCTCTGCATAGCTAGCTTAGCTAAGAGAAAACAAACTCCACGAGAATATAAAAAATAAAGAGTGCAAGTAGGAATCTGATTGCACAAAAAAGCCTGCATGGAGGTTTTCTTCGATGAAGCTCTTGGTGTTAATGGTTACATTGATAGTGGTTTCTGGGTTTGTTGTGATTTTTGGTCCAGGATCGATCTGCTACGACTTCCAGCTGGGATTTTATAGCAAGACAACCGGCCTGGCTATGGTAGGAAAAAGGTTGTTAAAATTACGAATCACCTCTTAAAATCTTATGATTTTACTACTAAATATATATTTAACGTATTAAATCGAATTAAAAATTTAAAATTAATAAAATAAAACTTAACTTGTATAAAATTAGTAAAATTATTAAATTCAATTCGATTTTATAAGTTTATTAAATTTATAATATGAATTAAGTCATGTTCAAATTAATTTGGCCTTAAAATATATATTGACTTATTTTACAAGATTGAGTATATCTTTCAAACTGTATATTGGTTCAAGCTAAAATTTTATAAGAAAATATTAGATGAATGAAAATATATTTTGATAAATTTTCAACTCAAATTAAAATATAAAACATAATATGTTAAAGAATCAAAGTTAGTAAATTAATAGTATCAAATATGTGAAACAAGATATTCATATACTATTTGGGATATATTTAGAGCTACAGGTTAAATTTTACTTTGATTAAAGTTGAAATAGAAAATAAACATCTGAAACTTTTCAACTATATATAGCATGCCCAATAATTCATCCAAACGAGAGAAAACATCATGTTTAAAATCAAGAGAGAACAACATGTTTGAAATCAGGACTCAAATCTGCCAATAATATGCAAAAATTAGAGATTTAGACTACATGGAGAAATTTTAACATGAATATTTTTTTATTATTTTATTTTATTTATTTATTTTTAAATAATTAGACATTGTTTAGGAGTTTATTTCATTATTGAATTTATATTAGTTAATTATTAATTTAAATTCATTAGCTTGCAATCCAAAAGATGTTTATTAATACTTGTTGTGATGGGAACAACCATGTTATTACTAGATTTTTGTATGCTTTATACCTTTCAGTGATTCTCTCATATTAAAAAATTTTATTTTGAGATTTTTTATTTTTTTATGTTATTAATTTATTAATTCATACTAACTATCTTTCTCATTTTATTTAGATTATTTATTGATTATAATATTATTGACTCATTTTATTATATTTTAATGTCAATTAATTTATTGGCTAGAATTATCAATATATAATTAATTAAAAAATTACTTATAATTTTTTAATTTTACAATTTAAATTTCTATTATATTTTTCATATCATGTCAAAAAAGTGTTTTCTCCACCAAGATGCATAGTTTTCAAATCCGACCCAGTTCTTGACCCAGTCCAGTGATGGGGTCACGAGTCAGATGGGTTGACCAAAGTTAACCCGGGTCAACCCAAAAAATATTTTTAATTTATTTTTATATAATTATAATATTTTTTCTATATTTTTTTAATTCATTCTTATTATCAATACATTAATTTTTTTTAACAAGAAAAACAGCCCCTCCAAATTCCCTAGCCCACCGTTTTGCATGTTTTTTCTTTCTTTTTGCTTTTTTAAGACATAAACTATTTTGAAACTTTTTAGAATTACTTCTCTTTCCCTTCCTATTTGTTTTAATGACTGTATTATTACTTCAGAACACATAAAACTTATCATCACAAATTCAAACCTTTTTAACAGTAAATACCATCAGCCGCCATCAAAAGGACTAAACCATCAAAGTTTTTCTTTTGTTACGAGGAAGAGAAAGAGAAGTAGTGGTGATCATAACAAGACCAAGTGCACTTCTTCTTTGGGTAATGTATCAATTCTCTTGTTTCTTTAAATGATTTTGGGGTTGTTTTGAAAAAATGGTGGGAAATGAAGGGAGTTTTGAATCTTGATGATTGAATCAAGAACTGCTAATCGATGTCCAATCTGCGAGTTCAAAAAAAGATAAAGAGCAAAGAAATGAGAGAGTGAAATAAGAGATTCATGAAGAGAAACAAAAGTTTAACCTTATTGAAGGGATCATGAGTCTTCTGCTCCTCTGTAATTCAGGATTGAAATTGTTTTTCTTTATTAAATTTTCTTTGTTTGCAATTGCAGGCTTGCATCTTCAATGCATCGTTCATCTTCGTTGTTTTAGCCTTTAAAGGCCAAAATGACGTCGTTTAACCTCTATTCATATGGAAAAAAAGAGGCTGAGTCTTAGTCGGGCTTGTCCGGGTCAACCGGATTTCTCCTGGTCAACTTCCAGGCGGGCTTTTTCTTAGACCCGGACTGGTCCCATGCCAGAGTCGGCCAAGTCCCGGGTCGACCCGCCAGGCTAGTCCAGGTTTCAAAACTATGGTTTGATGTCTTCCACATGATTCTTCATTCTATTTGGCTTTGTAGATTAAATATTGGAATTCATGATGATCAATTTGCCATCACCAGCTAACTAAATGAGGAATCCGGTGCAAATGATATTCCCAAAAATTTTAATATTTTTTTATCAAAATTTAATATATTTTATATGTTTTGGATCGTTTTGGTGTGATGTTAAAAATAAAAAAAATTATTAACATATATTTTGATATAAAAAATTATTTAAAAATTAACCATAACCGTCAGACATTAACCAATAATTCATCAGATTCCTAGGGAGTTGTGTAATTATATTAAGGATACTTTTAATCAAATGGCTAAGTCCTGGAAAATAAATTACGGGCTCCATTGATCAGCCTATTCCTTCTATAGTTTTTCAGGGTTTGATGGGTACTAACTTACATAGGATTAGGAACTCTTCCACGTTCATTAAGATTGTTTTAACGTTCTGGTGCGTAGAGCTAAGAGAAATTTTATACTATATATAAATATCTAGTAGTTACGAACATTCAAAGTGTATATTTACTTGAAACCAATCTTTCTTTGTACGAGTTTGACCAACGCCACCTAGCTTAATTGCTTACTCTTTTTTTTTTTTAATTAATATGTTTTTTAATTAATTTATTATATCTTAATTAATTTTATAAATTTTAAAGTTAATAATTATATAAGTTTTTAATAACCTTAAAAAAAATTATATATAATATAACTTGGAATTATCTCAATTTTTTAAAAAAATTCTCCTTGCAGTGTACATGAATTCATATAGGTAATTTTAACGTGGTTTTAAAATATATTTATGTATAGTTAATTGACTTATTTTAAGTTTGATGAGGCTTTATGTATTTAACAACATTAATATTTTGAGAATCAGATAGGATGATATGCAGATAAATTTATATAATTTCTTAGATCTCTCAATAAAATTTGGAATCATTTTACATTATTTTCTATTTTTTTAATTTTGAAAATATTTAATGGTTAGGAAAATTTAAAAAAATTTCTTTGACCTCAAATTTTTTAAATTATTTTATGAATTAGATTTTAATTAGTTCTTATTAGCGCATATGTGAAAATTCTAAACTCAGATATTAAAAAACAAATTGAGGATGGGGTTTTGATGGATAATATTTACTCAAAACATGACAAAGGTATCATTATGTTTAAGGTGATTATTTTCATTATAGCTTGAAGGTATTATTATGTTTAAGGTGATTATTTTCATTATATTATTAACTAGACTTATGTGTAAGTTTTATACTGATTTATTGAATTTCATTTGCATCTCTGCAAGGGCCAAGGGATGATGTAAGAACATGTTTTTTTACTTATTTCTTCGGATTTTTTTTACTGAGCTTTTTCTGGGAAATTCTTCATTTATGTAATATAAAAAAAGAAATCTTTTTGCATACTCAACTCTTGAGTTGAATTATGATCGATGTAAAAAGAAAAAAAATTAATTTGTCTTGATTGTGTTTTGATTTAATGGAAAGTAGAAAATAAAATTTCATGCATGATAACAACTAAAAAAATTCTTCATGTAAATAAACATCTTGACAATATCCACAAGTAATGATTTTTCTTCTATCAAAACTTTGAAAATTGGTTTTAGATTGTCCAATCAATAAAATTAAATTTAAAATCAAACCAAGTTAATTTTTTTTTTAAATTTAGATTTATTTTTCATTCAATATTGTTGCTCTAAAAAACTATCATCAAACTTTTTTTGTTGCACGAAACTCATGAATATCAAAAATAACTATCTTTGTTGTAAAAAACAATATAAATAATAATTTTTTATCTAATTGTTGAAACCCAACCATCCCTCTCTTCTCTTTTTAATTAGGGATTTCAAATTGAACTTTTAAGAATTTAAAAGATCCTAAATTATATAAATTATATTATTTTTAAAGTTAGAGCATATAATTATATTTTTTATAAAAACATTAAGCACACCACTCATTTTTGGCAGGCATTTCATTTTGATTTATTTTTTTCTAATTCCATCCTTAATTAAAAAACTTAAAAGCAGATAGCCTTCAATTAGGATCTCACAAGAAAAAGAAAAGATAAATAAGGTATATCATACTTTTTCAGCAGAAAATACCACACCCTATCATTTTACTAACATGCTCATATATAGATGGTAGTTTCAGTCACAGAACACCATTAAGATTAATTAATTGTTTTTTATTTTATTTTATTTTATGGGTGTTCAAATAAATTGATCAGAAACTCGGAGGATATATAGCACCTAATTTTGGTTAACAGCTTGCGAGGGAGACTAGAAGATAAAGAGATGTTTGCATTCTCCCATATGAATTATGTTTTAGAAATTGGGACCACTGTGATTTGGATTTATTAGGGACAACTACATATGGACTGTCATGACCCACGTGCGACATGGACCACATGTTTAGATTTGGTTCTTCAAAAGCAAGTTGAGATCGATTTTTAGACCTGATATTATTCAAGCTTAATCCCAATCCCGTAGTATTTTTAGTAAGAATTTATTGAATTGGTGTTCACCTCTGCGGCTGTTGTTAGCTTTGCTTCTAAACTCTGGCACAAATGGGACAAGTTTGATTTTTAAAAAGTAATTTTTTATATTTTTTATATTTATTTATTATTAGAAAAATTAATTAATAAAAAATATTTTTCAGTCAAAAAAATTAATTTAGTTTCTAAAAAAGTATTTTTCTAAAAAATTAAAGTTAAAAACATTTTCTAGAAATTGTGAAAAATTTTGAAATATCATATTATTTGCTGATTATATCAAATTTGATCCTCAAACTTTTGATTGATATATATATTTTGTTTTGAATATTTATTTTTTACTTTTATCTCTTAAAATTTAATTTTTATATTAACTTTAATCCTTATTTTTATAATTTTTATTTTTTTCCTTATTTTTTTATTAAAAAAATTTATATATTAAATTTGATCTTCATTTTTTATAGTTACTTATTTTATTAGAAATAATTTATGAAATTTTAATTATTATTCTTATTTTAATTTCTTCATCTTTCTTTTTTTATTTTTTAGATTTAATCTCTATTATTTTGATTATTATTTATTTTATTTGAGATAATTTATGAAATTATAATTTTTTTTCAATTTTATTCTCATTCACATTCAACTTTTTAATTTGTAAAATTTATTCCTTGTTATTTTAATAAATTTTTAAAAATAAACATCAACAACTTATTTTCGATGTCATTTTCCATAACATAAATAAATACTGGAAAATATTTTTCAATTTATTTTTTATTATATTATCAAATATAAAAAAATAATTCACTTTCCAAAAAAAATTAATTTTTAGCAAACAAACGTAAATAAAAGATATTATTTATCCGCAACATTTAAGCCAGAAATAATGCAGAAATTACAAAAACAGATCGAGATTTTTTGAATAGATGAGGGCTGATTGGGATGGAGACTTTCTAGTTATCAATTCTTATCATTTCACTCCTTCATACGTTGTTGTTTCATGCCTTCCATGAGTGCTTGTACGTCTTAATATCTAGTTATTCAAGAAAATTCTTTTTTATTGCTTTTGCTTTCTAATAGGGGCTATTTATATAAAGGATAATGCTGTTTGTTTAGGGGGAAAAATTGAGGATTACAATCTCTTATAAGTAATATTATGATGTCCCTGTATCTATAAAGAGAATAATCTGTTATTATTATAAAATATTTACAGCATACATAGCTCTTTCAAATATAAATTGTTTTATCTATTTAAAAAATATAAATAAATTTAAATTTATTTTAAATTTAATATTAGAGTTCAGAAATAAAGTTGCAAGGTAACCATAGTGATATTTGAATAAAGAAAAATAAAAGATAAACAAAATCTCAATCCAACGACTTACTTCATAATATCCTTTATTTCAAAAAAATAAAAAAATTCGGGAAAAATTATTCACATTATATAATCTCACAACAAACAAATTAATTAATATTTATAATATTTAATTTATGGTAGGAATTAGTTAGATTGATTATCGCGGTTTTCCACCACATCAGGAGAGACGTGTCCAATTTGAAATGCGAACAGATACAGGTCAGGTCCAAGGCCACCATTATAACTCCAAGCAGGACGCATTCCATTCCACCTGTCAGGCTTCCACTTGCCCCACAGCTTCTAGCCCGCACCAATCATCCACGAGCCTTTCATCGGAAGCTATATTTTATTTTTCGATATTTTAATTTGTATTATGATTTTACGTTACAGTAGTGTATTTATAGACGCCAATAAATCTAGTCAAATCAAGGTTGTTCCCTGAGGAACATAATGTCCTTTTTCGGTAACTAATATTGATAGATCCACTAGGATAGTTACACGTGTAAACGTAGTTTAGTAGGAGCCCGTCTGTTGTGGTAATGAGGTCGCCACTTGCCCAGCCAAATTTAGGTCTATAGAAATTTTAAAATTTGAAGGGTGAAGCTAAATTTGTTAGATGTTTAAATATTTTTTTTAAATAACTAGTTTGAATTTTAAAAGTGAAATTTATATAGTTATTAATTTTAAAATTTATAGAATTAATTGCAGTATATGTAAATTGACCCGGACATTTATATTCATAAAAAAATAATTCTATAAAGTTTTAAACAAATTATTTATGTTTAAATTAATTTTTTTTTAAATTTTCGTTCAACCTCCCTTATTATAAATAGCAAATCATAACATAAAAAATATATTTACCAAAGGAGATATACATAATTGCATATACATAGTTATAAGAAATACGAGATAGCATGCTCGTGCACTACTGCATGCTTATAAAATAAATATACTTAATAGTATTATAATTATGAACCAATATTAGATAAGTAATAAAAACTAAATTTATAATGGAGCCAATATTTCATGACAAAAAAAATTATGTTGGTGATAAAAAACTTAAAAAATAAATAAAATAATTTGTAACAATTTACAGTATTTTATAAGAAAAGATAAGGTATTTTTCCCACATGATTTAGCTTTTCTGTTAATAAAAAACAAAAAAAATACAAAGCAAAATTCTTTACTAAGTTAGTATTGAAAAAAAAATCAACAAAGATAATTTTGGAAGGAAAAAAATCCATAAGAAAAAACATTGTAGCAATTAACAATATTTTGTGATGAAACCTATAAAGCTTTCCCCAATAAAATCGACAAAGATAATTTTAGAAAAAATTATTAAAAAATTATTTAGAAAAATATTATAGCAATTCACGGTGTTTTTTGAGAAAAACCACAACGCTTTTCCTATATGATTTAGCATCAGTGTAATTATAATTTTTAACCAACTCAATGGTGTTTTTTGAGAAAAACCACAATGCTTTTCCTATATGATTTAGCATTAGTGTAATTATAATTTTTAACCAACTCAATATTAAAAAAAAATCGACAAAGATAATTTTGGAAACAATTACGAGGAAAAACACTGCAACAATTTATAATATTTTAAAAAAAATTACAAAGCTAAATTTTTAATATTAAAAAAAATCAACAGACATAATTTAAAAAAAAACATGACAAAAAAACAAAGAAAAAAAATACCATGTTAGAAACACTATAGCAATTTACAGTGTTTTGTTATAAAAGTTATAGTGTTTTCCTACATGATTTAGCCTCATTTGTAATTATTTTTAATTGTAATTCTCAACCAGCTCAATATTAAAAAATTTAAATTGACAAAGATAATTTTTTAAAAATTATAAGAAAAGTTTTTTGTAAAGAGACATTGTAGTAATCCACGATGTTTTATGCTCAATATTAAAAAAAATCAACAAAGATAATTTTAAAAAATTATTACAAAAAAAAAAGAAAAAGCAAAAGAAATTGGAAAGAAAAACCATATGAGGAAAACTGTAGTAATCCATAGTATCTTGTAAGGAAAGCTACGGTGTTTTCCCCACATAATTTAACTTTACTTGCATTTATTTTTATTTGTAATTCTCAATCAACTCAACATTAACAAAAAAAAATTGCCAAAGATAATTTTAGAAAAAAAAAACATGTAAAAAAAATACTATAGCAATCCACAATAATTTGCAAGGAAAGCTATAATATTTTCCCCATATATTGTAATTGTAATTCTTAATTAGTTCAATATTAAAAAAAAATACAATCAAGAAAGATAATTTCATAAAAAATCATAAAAAGCAAAAAAAACTATATAGAGAAATATTATAGCAATTCATAATTTTTTAAAGAAAAAAATTACAAAACTAAATTTTCAATCATTAATATTAAAAAAATAAAATCAACATTTAATTTTAAAGAAAATTATAAAAAATAAAATAGAAAAACCATATATAAAAACACTGTAGCAATCCAAAACATTTAAAAAAATATATAAAATTAAATTTTTAATCAATTTAATATTAAAAAAATAAAATTAATAATTTTTTTTAAAAAATACATAAAAACAAAAAACAAAAAACAAAAGTAAAGTATTATTAAAAAACAAAAAAAATACATAAAAACAAAAAACAAAAGTAAAGTATTATTAAAAAACAAAAGAAGACTGCAGCAATCAACATCTCAATGAAAATAGAGCACTTTCACTTTCCTTGTATGTTTTAGCTTGAAAAATGTATAATTAAGTAGATAAAATTAATAAAAACTATTTAAAAAAATACATAAAAACAAAATACAAAAAAAAGTATTATTAAAAAACAAAAAAAATACTGTAGCAATCAACATCCCAATAAAACTACAGCACTTTCACTTTCCTCAAATGTTTCAGCTTGAAAAATGTATTATTAAGCACATCGTTAAAAGAGAATCGGCGGTCCGGTCATTGTAGAAGGAAAGGGGTGAAATCGGAATAAGAAAAAATTGCATGAGAAACACGCGGGTAGAGAGGGTGCATAAGATGACGCTTGGAGTGGAGGAGTAACCACTGCAAATGTTCAACTCTTTCTGCTGAAAAGAAATGAGAATCCCACAGAAATAGATAAAAGAGAGAGTGGGAGTTTTGATTTAGTGGAACAAGCAAAATCATAACAGGTCTCTGCATAGCTAGCTTAGCTAAGAGAAAACAAACTCCACGAGAATATCAAAAATAAAGAGTACAAGAAGGAATCTGATTGCACAAAAAAGCTTGCATGTAGGTTTTCTTCGATGAAGCTCATGGTGTTAATGGTTCCAGTGATACTGGTTTCTGGGTTAGTTGTCATTTTTGGTCTAAGATCTACTACGACTTCCAGCTGGGATTTTATAGCAAGACAACCGGCCTGGCTATGGCGGGGACATGGTAATTCTTCTTTAAACGGTGCTAGTAGTGTCGCGGTACATGCAAAAGAGAGTGATGAGTCTCCGCCTCTTATTAACGGCTTTTCTCCTCCACCACAAGCTGTTGAGGCTTTACCATTTGAAGAGCCTGTAAGTCCTTTAACTCCTGTCTCATTAATTACCTCCTCTGTTTTTTCTGTGGTAGACTATATATCTTGATCAATGATTCATCTATAAAAAAAAAAACAAAAAGACTTCGATCTTGATCAATGTCTGAAGATTTTCGTTGTTTCAGTTAAGCATTTAGCGGTTTTCTGTGTGTTGAATATACATTAGCTTGCAGTGCTGTCACTGCGACAGTTTTGAAAGATCTAAGAATATAGTGCTTTCTTCTCAAAATATAAATTATATACATCTTTCGATTTCGACTCAACAAAACTTTCTGGTTAGTGATTTTTTATTTTTAATAATTTGGGGCTCTAGGTGAGTGAACAATTTTAAGTTTACTGGTGCGCAGAATGTTTTGAAACAAGATGTTTCAGAAACTTCAGGGCCCATTGCTGCCCCAGCAAACGAAGCTCTTCATATTGCCAGTAAAACCAGACATAAAACCGAGCACACCAGTCTAGAGAAACTCGAAGCAGGCCTTCAAAAAGCTCGAGTTGCATTAAAAGAGGCTAAAAATGGAAAGCAAGCAGATGACCCTGATTATGTTCCGGCAGGCCCTATGTACTGGAATGCCAAAGTCTTTCACAGGTTTGTTAAATTATTCTTTACTGCAGTCCATATTCCTGTTTATTAATAGTCATTTGGACCAGATATTACGCTGCCTGCTTAGCTTACCACATTAAAAACAAAAAATGGTATGCCGGCGACCTGGAATGGGTCTAATGCAGTAACACTGCTCTTCAGGCGATCCCAAATTTTTGCTATCGTCACCTAAGTATGCCCTATAATTGAACTTAAATTTTGGCAGGCTGTAATAGAGTGAAGATATATAAAAATCATTGAAGGCTTGGGTGGGCTATAGTTCAAGTTAAAATTTTACCAATATTTTTTTTACTAATATTAAACTAGTCAAAGTTATACGTACATCACTAAATTAGCTCATAAAAAAAACGCGTTTTTTCAGCAAATAAATCACTTTTTTTAATTAAATTCTTTATATTTTTTAGTTAAGAGAGTCAAAGTCAAAAATCATATTCCTCCTTATGCTATATTACTTCTTGTTTTCTACATGTTCAGCTCATAAAACTTAACCAAAGCGACACACCTTTTCTCTTTTCATTTATTGTAGAGTACTATTTATTACACAAATTCAACTTAGTTTTGTCTAGCTATTAAAGCATTACTCTAAACTTTAAAAGATGACATTGTAGGTGCTATTTATTTCACAAATTCAACTCAGTTTTGTCTAGCTATTAAGGCCATGTTTGTTTTCTAGAAAACAATTTCCGGGAAATCACTTTCCAAACTTTCCTGTGTTTGTTTGTCATTAGGAAAGTTGGTCAACGGAAAACATTTTTCGGTCATCAAAAAACACTTTCCAGTCAACGGAAAACACTTTCTGGTCAACGAAAATATTTTTTAGTCAAAAAAAAATTTTGCTTAATTTTCAGGAAAAAGTTGGAATAGTTGAATTCTAGATTCAAGGATAAGACTATGAAACTTCCTGTATTTAACTCTGTTTTAGAACTTAAGAACAATTTTAAATTATTTAAAGTTGATGCTATTTGCCAGTTGGAATAATTGAATTCTAAATTCAAGGATAAGACTATGAAACTTCTTGTATTTAGCTCTATTTTAGAATTTAAAAATAATTTTAAATTATTTAAAGTTGATGTTATTTACAAACTTATTGATAATTTTTATACTGAAGATTTTGATGAACAAAAAATGTATTATTTGAGGTCTCAGTTAGAATATTTATATCTATTATTTTTGAATTATATCGAGAATTAATCGAAACAAATAAGTCGCAACACAATTATTTCATTACCAAGTTAATTCATCTTACTTTGACTTTACATGTTTTTACTATTACCAAAAAGCGAGTATTTCCAGCTATGAATCATGTTAAAAATATTTTTCATCATAAAATAAAAAAAATTCTTAGCATATTTTATGATGATTTATATTGGACGAGAAGTTACTAAAAATATCTATTCAGATTCGATTATATATGAATTCTATTTTACTAAATATCAAATAATATAACTTTAGTAATAAGTTTATTTTTATTTATAGTCCAAACTTATATACTTTTAAATTTATTTTTTAATATTTTAGATAGTATATTTAAATTAAAACTTTATTATTAACTTCTTACAGTACATGAATTAATTATTTATCTTTAAAATAACAAATTCTATATGTTTGTGAGGATAAAATTCATGGATCCACCCATGGATGTATAGCTTTTTAAGCACTTATTAGACAATGAGGATAAAATTCAAGGCTCCACCCATGGATGTATAGCTTTTTAAGCAACCACTTATTCTAATAGCTGAAGCTACTAGGATACGCGTATAAATTTTGAGAATATGCATGTATAAATATATATTAAAGAATTGCCTTCTGCATAACAGGAGTTATTTGGAAATGGAAGAACAGTTTAAGGTCTTTGTGTATGAAGAGGGGGAGCCCCCTCTATTTCATAATGGGCCTTGCAGGAGCATATACTCCATGGAAGGAAATTTTATTCACATGATGGAGATTAATGGCCATTTCCGTACCAAGGATCCTGACAAAGCACATGTTTATTTCCTCCCCTTCAGCGTAGCCATGATGGTTCGATTCGTCTACGAGCGGCAGTCACGGGACTTTGGTCCGATAAGGAGGACTGTGTCAGACTACATCAATCTAATCAGCCGAAAATATTCATTCTGGAATCGAAGTCTTGGTGCCGATCACTTCATGCTTGCTTGCCACGATTGGGTATGAATGCCTTGCATTTTAGCTGTCTCAGGAATAGTTGATGAAATACATGTAATCTAGTCATATCCAGTCATTTCCATGATAAGAGAAGTGGGTACGACAAAGATATAGTTGCCATCTTTTCAAAATAAAGATTGAAATTTTAAAAAATTATGGATATAATATGACGGTAAAAAATATATATATGTATATTAAAAGTTATTATAAGATGACTTTTAAATTAAAGAAGAGTATTGAAATTATTTTGAAGTTTTTATTTAAAATATCTTTTAGTTCTTTTTAAGTGCCTTCTAGAACTATGTATAAATACTAAAGAATATTTATTTTTTAAACTACTATAAATATATATGTGTGTGTGTGTGTGTTTAAAGTATTAAAGGTCTAAATTCAAGTTAATTAGAACTTCCGCTCTTAAAAAGATTATACACACACACACGAATGAGATTGTTTTTCCCCGTGCTTTATATTTATAACAATTATATGCATAATTTGTATTTGTTTTCACAGGGGCCAGAAGCTTCATTTTCCGTTCCTCATCTAGGCAAAATCTCAATTCGAGCACTATGCAATGCCAACACCTCAGAAAAATTCAATCCCGTCAAAGATGTATCCTTGCCAGAGATCAATCTCCTAACCGGTTCAATAAAGGGTTTCGTTGGTGGACTATCTCCATCAAAACGCTTAATCTTAGCTTTCTTTGCAGGAAGGCTTCATGGGCCTATCAGACCTGTAGTTCTTGAGCACTGGGAAAATAAGGATGATGATATCAAGGTGCATCAGCAACTCCCAAAAGGGGTATCTTACTATGAAATGATGAGGGGAAGCAAGTTTTGCCTTTGTCCAAGTGGTTATGAAGTTGCAAGTCCCAGAATTGTCGAGGCTCTTTACGCTGGGTGCGTTCCAGTGCTGATTTCAGATCATTACGTGCCACCTTTTAGTGATGTCTTGAATTGGAAGTCATTCTCTGTTGAGGTTCCGGTGAGTGATATCCCCAGCTTGAAGAAGATATTGACAAGTATATCTCCAAGGCAGTACATAAGAATGCAAAGAAGAGTGCTGCAAGTAAGGAGGCACTTCGAGGTTAATTATCCTCCAAAGCGGTTTGATGTCTTCCACATGATTCTTCATTCTATTTGGCTTCGTAGATTAAATATTGGAATTCATGATGTTCAATTGCCATCACCAGCTGACTGAACAAGGGACTTAACCAATAATTCATCAGATTCCTAGGGAGTTGTGTAATTATATTAAGGATACTTTTAATCAAATGGCTAAGTCCTGGAAAATAAATTACGGGCTCCATTGATCAGCCTATTCCTTCTATAGTTTTTCAGGGTTTGATGGGTACTAACTTACATAGGATTAGGAACTCTTCCACGTTCATTAAGATTGTTTTAACGTTCTGGTGCGTAGAGCTAAGAGAAATTTTATACTATATATAAATATCTAGTAGTTACGAACATTCAAAGTGTATATATACTTGAAACCAATCTTTCTTTGTTCGAATTTGACCAACGCTACCTAGCTTATAAGTTCCTTTCTTGTTGTGAAAGCTCTTGTACTCAAAAGGGAAAGTCGTCTACTTTTCCAAGGCCAGAAATTCAATAATTATCCTGTAATTTATGGTCACATGTGGGTTTTAATCACTTTCTTTCGAGGTAGAATCAACAGTTTTTAACATTTTTTAGAGGTTTAATGACGATTTAATTTTTCTCCTGAACTATAGAAAATGTGGAACATTGCCACCTGAATTACTAACTAAACTATTATATTTTGGATTTTTTGATTATGAGATCAGTACCAAATATACCAATCCACTCATTTTTATATATATTTTCCATTGAAATTTTTAAAAATGATAATGAAAATTTAATACATTTTTAAAATAATTTCAGGTTTTGCTCATAGAGAATTTTTATTTTATTTTATGACCAATATAAGTTGGAATTATCTCAATTTTTTTTGAAAATTTCTCCTTGGAGTTTACATGAATTCATATAGGTAATTAATTTTAGCGTGGTTTTTAAAATATCTTTATGTATAGTTAATTGACTTATTTTAAGTTTGGTGAGGTGTTATGTATTCAACAACACTAATATTTTGAGAATCAGATGATATGCAGATAAATTTATATAATTTCTTAGATCTCTCAATAAAATTTGGGATCATTTTACATTATTTTCTATTTTTTAATTTTGAAAATATTTAATGGTTAGGAAAATTTTAAAAATTTTCTTTGACCTCAAATTAACTTTTTCAATTATTTTTTTAATTAGATTTTAATTTGAGAATATGTGAAAATTCTAAATTCAAATATTAAAAAACAAATCGAGGATGGGGTTTTGATGGATAATATTTACTCAGAACATGATAGCTTGAAGGCATAATTATGTTTAAGGTGATTATTTACATTATATTATTAACAAGACGCATGTGTAAGTTTTGCGCTGATTTATTGAATTTCGTTTGCATCTTTGCAAGGGATGATGCAAGAACTTGTTTTTCTATTTATTTCTTTGGATTTTTTTACTAGCTTTTTCTAGGAAATTCTTCATTTATGTAATATAAAAAAGAAATCTTTTTGCATTCTCATCTCGATTTAAATTATGATTGATGTAAAAAAAAAGTTTAATCTCTCTAGTTTGTATTTTAATTTAAAGGGATATAGAAAACAGACTCCGTACATGGTAACAACTAAAACAATTCTTCATGCTAAAAAACAATATTCATAGGTAACCTCTTCCTTCTATCAAAACTTTGAATATTGATTTTGTGCTGTATAATTGATAAAATTAAACTCCAAATCAATTTAGGTTAGATTTATTTTTCTTAATGTAAATTTGTTTTTCTAAGTAATGTTATCACTAAAAACAACTAACACCGAACTCTTTTTGTTACACGAAACCTGTAAATACTAATAACAATCATCATAGTGATAAAAATAATAATGTGAATGATGACTTTTTTATTTATTTTTGAAATCCAATCATCTTTCTCTCCTCTTTTTAATTAGAGACTTAAAAAAAATTATGTTTCAAAATTGAATTTTTCATAATTTAAAGGGATCTAAATTATATAAATTGTATTATCTTTAAAGTTGGAGAACATAAATGTTTTTTTGTGAAAAACATATACATGTCATGCCATTTATTTTTTATGTCCTTTTCATTTTTGTTTTTCTTCTTCTGATTTCATCTTATTTTAGAAATCAAAAGTAAATGATCTTCCATTAGAATTAAGTCACCCAAAATAAAAGTTTAGAGACAAAAATAAAAATAAATAGTAAGTCCACAAAAATAAAAATGAATAGTAAGTCCACAATAATCTAAAGTATGTGAACAATGTTTTTCCTACAATAAAAAGGCCACACCTTTTAAATTTACTAATAATAAATTAGTTTTTTGCTGATTAATTAATTATTATGCAGAAAAATATCACTCACAAAGTCACATCTATGTGACTAACGCAATCATATTTATATTAATCTTGATTAATTTATAAACTAGTTTAAAAACATCTTATTCTTTTTTTAAAAAAAAAGTATTTGGGATGCAATGTCGACAATAATTCCTATAATCTTTCTTCAGTTCAACTGCAATCAAATGTCTAATAAAACATTCACTTTTTTCTTTAACAACATCTAATAAAAATAGATCTCATAAGAAAATGAAAAGGTAGATGAATTATATCATACTTCTTCAGCAGAAAATACTATAGTACCCTTGTCATTTTACAAAAAAAAAAAGAATTGGATTCGAGAAAACCCCATCTTCTAAAAAGCGCATTTTATAGGTTCAGGTGAGCGAGTAAAATCTTAGCTGTCTCAGGCTCTTACAAGAGATGCACGTCCTAACTCGAACTCAAGACCTGGTGTGCAAATCTCAAGCTTTTTGCCATCACACCACGTCCCTTAGAGACTCATTAGAGTTTCGACAATAGAACCCTTGAATATCTATAGTGCAGGTAAATTCAGTAAGGCGTTTTCTGGGGGGTGGGATTTTACTAAAATGCTCATATGTAGAAGGTAGTTTCAATTATAGAACACCATTAAGATTAATTAATTGTTTTTTTGATTTTATGGGTGTTCAAATAAATTGATCAGAAACTCGGAGGATATATCACCTAACTAGTTAGATGACCTGCGCGATACCATGGGTCAATATTTTTTTACATAAAAAATATTAAAAAAAGCTAAGATTTAAAAGTGTTAAGTCTTTCTGCAAACTATATCTAAAAATCTTGAGTTTGGCTGCAACGTCTGACCCAAAAGTAATATTGATAATATTAATAATAACATTAAACTTGCATAATCTAAATTTAAGTGAGTTTGGCTGCAATACAAGATCTAATAGCCTTGGATGTGGGTCTACTTACAAGATCGTATCATAAAAGTGTGATAATTAAATAGATTAAAAAAACATAGGAAGAAAACCAACATGAAGAAAATAACTAATTAAAAAAAAGAAAAAAATCTAAATTAACTGGGTTAACCCTTCAAACCAGGTCAACCCATTAAACATTGGATTTGTGTCATGAAAGTTTGATAACTAAATGGAAAAAAATTGACGGTTTAACCCCGAATTAACTAAGTTAACCCGTCAAACCCGAGATTCGTGTCATGAAAGTTTAATAACTAAATAGAAAAAAAAATTAATATTAACAAACTAAAATAAACAAAAAAAACTAATGACATCAGCTAATGAAAGTTTAATAACTAAAATAAACAAAAAAAAAATCTAAATTAACTAAGCTAACCCGTCAAACATGAGATCCGTGCCATGAAAGTCTTATAACTAAATAAAATTTTTTTAAAATAAAAAAGCCAAATTAAAATTAAAAAATTAATTAAAAAATAAAAAATAAAACAAACAAAAAACATCAGATTTTTCATTGTGGATTGTACTATGCAGTATAGAGTCAAAGGCATAAAAACAATTAAAAAAAAATTAAAGGTATCAGCCGATAACTAAATAGAAACAAATTTAATATTAAAAAAAAAATTAAAGGTATCAGTCGATAACTAAATAGAAACAAATTTAATATTAATGAACTAAATTAAACAAAAAAATATTAATTAAAAAAAACATATAAGAAGAAAAAAACTAATGAACAAAAAGGAAAAAAATCTAAATTAACTCGGTTAATCTGTCAAACCTGCGATCCGTGTCATGAAAGTTTGATAACTAAATAGAAAAAAATTTAATATCAACAAAAACCTGTCGAACCTGAGATTCGTGTTATGAAAGTCTGATAACTAAATAGAAAAAATTTAATATAAAAAAATAAATTAAAAAATTAATTGAAAAGAAAAAAAAAGGCATTCGCCTTTTCATCGTGGACTACACTGTGCTGTCCACAATGAAAGGCATAAAAAAAAATAAAAGGCATTCGACTTTTCATAGTGGACTACACTGTGTTGTCCACAATGAAAGGCATAAAAAAAAATAAACGCACCAACCTTTTTACTGTGGACCGCATATAATATTAAAAGAAAAAATTAAAAGAAAAAAACTAATTAAAAAAAATCTGAATCAATTGGGTTAACCTGTCAAAACAGGTTAACTTATTAAACCTGAGATTTTTGCTACAAAAGTGTGATAACTAAATATAAAAAATAATAATATTAATGAACTAAATTAAAAATAATAATTAAAAAGGAAAAAGAAAAAAGAAAAAAAACCCATGGGAAGAAAAAAATTAATGAAGAAAAAGAAAAATATCTGAATCAATTTGGTTAACCTGTTAAATCTAAGATCCGTGTTATAAAAGTTTGATAATTAAATAGAAAAAAATTTAATATTAAGAAAGGAAAAAAAAAAATAATAAAAAAAAAAAACTGAAGGCATAAGTTTTTTCACTATGAACTATATTGTGCAGTCCACAGAAAAGGCTTAAAAAGGAAAAAAAACAAAGACATACTCACGGGTTAATCTTTTTTTTTGCATAAAAAATATAAAAAAGGCTAAAATCTAATAATGATAGGTCTTTCTATAAAGATATACCCAAAATTTTTGGGTCTAACTGCAACACTTGACCCAAGAGTAATATTTATAATATTAATAATAATATTAAACTTACATGACTCAAGTTTAAGTGAGTCTGGTTGCAACACCAGACCCTAGAGTCTTAGATGTGGGTCTGGCTGTAAGGTCCTATCATAAAAGTATGATAATTAAATAGATTAATTAAAAAGAAAAAAAACCAACATGAAGAAAAAAACTAATGAAGAAAAAGAAAAAAAATCTGAATAAACTGGGTTAACCTTTCAAACCAGGTTAACCCAACAAACATGTGATTCATTTCATGAAAGTTTAATAACTAAATAGAAAAAAAAAATTAACAAGTTAAATTAGAATTAACTCGGTTAACCCGTGAAACCAGATTAACCCGTCAAACTCAGGATATGTGTCATGAAAGTCTGATAACTAAATAAAAAAAATTTAACATTAACAAACTAAACTAAATAAAAAAGATTAATTAAAAAGAGAAAAAAACAAAAAAAAAACTTCAGGTTACCTTGTTAAATTTAGGATCCATATCATGAAAGTCTGATAGCTAAATAAAAAAAATTAGCATTAACAAAAGAAAAAAATAGACGGGTTAATCTAAAATTAACTGGGTTAACCCGTCAAACCTGAGATATGTGTCATGAAAGTTTGATAACTAAATAGAAAGAAATTTAACATTAACAAACTAAAGTAAATGAAAAAAGTAATTAAAAAGAAAAAAAAAAGCAAAAAAAAACTCTGAGTTAACTTGTCAAATCAGGTTAACCCGTCAAACATAAGATCCGTGTCATGAAAGTTTGATAACTAAATAAATAAAAATTTGACATTAACAAAAGAAAAAAACAAAAAAAATTGACGGGTTAACTTGTAAAACTTAAGATATGTGTCATGAAAATCTGATAACTAAATAGAAAGAAATTTAACATTAATAAATTAAAATAAAATAAAAAATAATTAAAAATAAAAAAATCTGGACTAACTTGAGAAACCAAGTTAACCTGTTAAACCCGCTATCAGTATCATGAAAAGCTAATAATTAAATAAAAAATTTAATAAAAGGTAAAAAATAAGTTAAATTAAACAAAAAAATTATTAAAAGATAAAAAATAAAGAAAGAAGAAAAAAAATAAAAGGTATAAAAAATAAAAAAACAGCCAAAAAAAATACTTAGCGTTTCATTGTAGATTATTACAATAAAAAACTGAGCAGTTTTAAACAGCCAAAAAAAATACTTATTACAATAAAAAACTGAGCAGTTTTAATTTATTAGATAACAATTTTGGTCGACACCTTGTGAGGGAGATGGAAGGCAAAGAGATGTTTGTATTCTCCCATTTGAATAAGAGTCTTAGAAATGGGGGCCGCTGTGATTTGGACTTATTAGCGACAGCTATATACGGACCTGATATCATTCAAGCTTAATTCCGTAGTCTTTTTCGCTTTTGTAAGAATTTATTGAATTGGTGTTCACGTTTGTGGCTGTTGTTGGCTTCGCTTCTAAACTCTGGCACAACTAAGGATCTACTGTTTAGATCCGGTGAGCATGGTGGGTCCGACAAATGAATTCGTGGCATCAATGACCATCTGTCGTGACATTGGTGGATAAAGACATCGCACACCATGTAACGTCTATTTATATACATAAAGACAAAATTAATGAAGGTAAATTGATATGACGTCACTACTTCAATGATTTTCAAAATAATTTGGGTGATTAATAAAATTTAAAACATCAATTTAAAAAAATATAAAAAAAATATTTTAAAACAAAATTATAAAAATATCATGCAGGTCTTTTTAAACTTTAATTGCTATAATAATATGTCAAGAAACTTTCATGAAAATTTAATCTGATTTAATAATTAAATAAAAGATATTATTTATCCGCAACATTTAAGCCAGAAATAATGCAGAAATTACAAAAACAGATCGAGATTTTTTGAATAGATGAGGGCTGATTGGGATGGAGACTTTCTAGTTATCAATTCTTATCATTTCACTCCTTCATACGTTGTTGTTTCATGCCTTCCATGAGTGCTTGTACGTCTTAATATCTAGTTATTCAAGAAAATTCTTTTTTATTGCTTTTGCTTTCTAATAGGGGCTATTTATATAAAGGATAATGCTGTTTGTTTAGGGGGGAAAATTGAGGATTACAATCTCTTATAAGTAATATTATGATGTCCCTGTATCTATAAAGAGAATAATCTGTTATTATTATAAAATATTTACAGCATGCATAGCTCTTTCAAGTATAAATTGTTTTATCTATTTAAAAAATATAAATAAATTAAAATTCATTTTAAATTTAATATTAGGGTTCAGAAATAAAGTTGCAAAGTAAACATATTGATATTTGAATAAAGAAAAATAAAAGATAAACAAAATCTCAATCCAACGACTTACTTCATAATATCCTTTATTTCAAAAAAATAATATTTTTCGGGAAAAATTATTCACATTATATAATCTCACAACAAACAAATTAATTAATATTTATAATATTTAATTTATGGTAGGAATTAGTTAGATTGATTATCGCGGTTTTCCACCACATCAGGAGAGACGTGTCCAATTTGAAATGCGAACAGATACAGGTCAGGTCCAAGGCCACCATTATAACTCCAAGCAGGACGCATTCCATTCCACCTGTCAGGCTTCCACTTGCCCCACAGCTTCTAGCCCGCACCAATCCTCCACGACCCTCTCATCGGAAGCGATATTTTATTTTTCGATATTTTAATTTGTATTATGATTTTACGTTAGAGTAGTGTATTTATGGACGTCAATGCATACAGGGGCAAGGATATTTGAAAATATAGTTATGGTTATTTTTAAAGTGTTTTTTAATTTGAAATTATATTAAAATAATATATTTTTTATTTTTAAAAATTATTTTTTACATAAAAATAATCTGAAAATATTTAAAAAAAATATTAATTTAAATAAAAATAAAAGTAAAAAAATATTAATTTAAATCAAAATAAAAAATAAACATAAAAAATTATCAAATATTTTTTAAAATATTTTTAAAATGCTAAAATAAACATTCAACGCTAAACCAAGGTTGTCGCTTGGGCAATATAATGTCCTTTTTCAGTATTTAATATTGATAGATCCACTAGGATAGTTACACGTGTAGACGTAATTTAGGAGGAGTCCGTCTGTCGTGCCAATGAGGTCGCCACTTGCGCAGCTAATGTATGATTTATCTCCTTAAATGATGAGATTCTCGTCATCTCCTCTTAATGATTGTTCAGACCACACTCTCTCTCTATCTTACTCTCTCTCTATCTCTAACTCTCTCTCTCTCTCTCTCTCTCCACTCTCTCTCTATCTCTCTCTCTCTCTCTCTCTCTGACGTTTATGTGTCCAAGTTCTATAAATCATTCCTTTCTCCTCTCCTCTCCTGTATATCCACATATATGGCCACTAGAGGATTGGTGCTTTATCTGTTATCAGGTTTCTCTGTGGCCATCCTTTCTGTGTTCTTCCTCTCCCATCCAAATGAGAAAGCCTCACCGAATCCTAATTCTGATATCTTCGCCTCCCCCTACCTATCCACCACAGACAAAGTTTGGCCTGTGAGTCTCTCTGAGTTAATTGTATTGAATCTTGATGCCATAGGCGTGTTTGGTTTTGTTTTCTTAATTGATATTCTCTTGTGCAGAAATTAGAGTTCAGTTGGAGAACAGTGCTGGCCACAGTGATAGGACTTCTAGGATCGGCGTGCGGTACGGTTGGTGGAGTTGGAGGGGGTGGCATTTTCGTTCCCATGCTTACTTTGATTGTTGGATTTGATACCAAGTCTGCTGCTGCTCTTTCTAAATGTATGTACATACTTCCTCAATTCACATGCTTCATATATATGTATACTTCTTCTTCTTCTTCTTCTTACATCTTCAATTTTATTTTATTTTATAATAAAAAAATTGATTTTCATTCTTCTTTTGTGTTGTTTATGTGTGTGTATGGCAATAGCATCTATATGAATGGCTTTCTCTAATTTATGATAGAGTAATGTGTGTTAACAGTATTAAATTAAGAAATTCGCCTTTAATTTGACAGGTGAAAAGGAGATCTCTAAAGTTTAAGAGTGATTTTTTTTTTTTTCTTGTAGTATAAAATTTGACGTCGACCCTCTATCACTATGGTAGTATTAGTTGCGGCTACTTTAAAAGCTTTTTTTTTTAATTTGTAAATATATTAAAATAATTTTTATTTATTTTCTTAAAAGCATAAAAAAATAAAAAATAAAAAATAAAAATCATACTTTTTAAAAAATACGGCCACGACGCAATATCAAAGTGAGCTAATGCTCTATGAGAAATGAATTGACATAGAAAGTGTCGCTCTATGTGGGAAAAGATGAAGTAGCTTTTGAGTTCCTTTTTGTCTTTAATCTTATGTTAAAAAAAAAAAATGGTTTGTGGAATTGGTGCAGGTATGATCATGGGGGCATCAGCATCATCTGTTTGGTACAATCTAAGACTGCCCCACCCAACAAGAGAAGTGCCCATCATAGACTATGACTTGGCTCTCCTCTTCCAGCCCATGCTTTTGCTTGGCATCACCCTTGGTGTTTCCTTGAGTGTTGTTTTTCCTTACTGGTTAATTACTGTCCTCATTATCATACTCTTCATAGGTATACTCTTGTGACCTTTTTCTCACAATCTCATTGTTTCTATGCATGTTGATACTGATTTTTTCTTTCATTGTTTTGATTCATTTCTTTTTATGGCCAGGGACCTCTTCTAGGTCTTTCTTCAAGGGAATTGAAATGTGGAAGGAAGAGACAATTTTGAAGGTACAATTTACAGAGTTTCTTTTATCAAGATGTGTAGTTCGAGGCATTTCCTTTATTGTTATCAAGTGATGTTCAGAATTTTTGCAGAAAGAAATGGCCAAGCGACAAGAAACTATAGTTAACTCCCGCGGTGAACGTAAGACTAACACAGATTCACTTTTTTATCTGCCCAGAAATTTTGCAAATCATTACATTCTGCTGCCTGTTGAGTTTTGAACATTGATTTCTTGTGATTTATTTGTCATGCAGTTCTGATTGATACAGAGTATGAGCCACTGATCCCTAGAGAAGAGAAATCAAAAATGGTAAACAAATTCCACCTTCATATAATCTTGTGCAATGACCACCCTCTAACTTAACAGTCTCTGAATCCACTGTCTTAATCTTGTAGCAAATATTGTGCTTCAACCTGAAATGGAAAAGGCTTTTGATTCTGTTCCTTGTTTGGACTTCTTTCCTCCTCCTTCAAGTTATCAAGGCAAGCCTACTCTCCCCCTCTCTCTGTCCCGAATATTTTCATATATTTTCATGTTCTTATATTGTCATTGACTTTGCAGAATGATGTAGCTGTTTGCAGTACATGGTACTGGGTCCTCTTCTGCCTACAGGTATTCATAACAAGCAACAATATTGCTCTTTACATGTATTCTTGTCGCTCCTTTTCTCTCATCGATCATTGGTAGCTTTTACTCGTGATGGTCCTAATGGGTGCGTTCTGTTCTCCTGTAGTTTCCTGTAGCATTGGTGGTATTCGTATATGAAGCAATCAAATTATACAGAGAAAACAAGAAGAGGATTAGCTCAGGAAACACAGAAACAATTTGTGATGCTTCTATTGAATGGACTCCCATGCACATTTTATTCTGCGCACTCTGTGGCATCATAGGAGGCACCGTTGGGGGTCTTCTTGGATCAGGCGGTGGATTCGTTCTGGGACCTCTGCTCCTCGAGATCGGTGTCAACCCCCATGTATGATGATTTTTTCTTCTCTTTTTTTAATATCTATTACTTGTTAGTTTTAACAAGCAGCCATGCATGATCTCTCTTTCAAGTTGCCCACGCAAACAAGAATTCTTGAGCTTCATATGCTCTTCATACTCTCTTTCAAGTTGCTTTCTGCAAATGACCATGCTTCTTTGTTAAGAAATTTGAGCACTGAAGGAATAATCCCGTTGTTGCATTTAACAGGTTGCCAGTGCAACAAGTACATTCGTTATGATGTTCTCGTCATCCATGTCTGTGGTGGAGTTTTATCTCCTTAAGAGGTTCCCAATACCTTTCGGTACGCAGCCATCATTCTTAATCTCTCCTCCTCCAACTTTATCAGATATCAATTTAGTGCGCAGACTCTGTTCTGTGCTCCATCTACTGATTTATTATTTCATATCTATGTATGATTTGTTGTTGCAGCATTGTATCTCATGGGAGTGTCTGTTTTGGCTGGCTTCTGGGGACAGTTTTTTGTAAGAAAACTCGTTAAAATTCTAGGAAGAGCTTCGCTCATTGTATTCATCCTCTCTGGTGTCATCTTCGCTAGTGCTCTCACAATGGGTAAGAACCACAATGAACTCCTGTTTCTATACCATCGTTTTTACGAGTCGCCTTGACTACAAGGCTAATAATTCATCAGCAACATTGCAATTAACTTGATGAAATCTTTCGCAGGAGGTGTTGGTATTGACAAGAGCATAACAATGATTCGCAATCATGAGTTTATGGGATTCTTGGAGTATTGCAGCAGTCAATGATCGTTGGCAATGCTAGCATGCATTGAGTGCTAGAAATGCATTTAGAATATTGGTCGGGAAAATAAAACGTGGGGGATTGTCGGTCAACACCTAGTTGACCGATCGATCGGTCCATTTGAGAAATAAAAGTGTCCTTAAATTTGTTGACTTCTAGCTGGGATTTGAGTGTTAGCTACTGGCTAACACCACCATATCCCATTGCTGGTGTCCAATCATGTGTTTTTTCAGGGTTAGCTAGGGCTAACTCATGCTTTCAGTAATTGTCAATGCCATTGTATTGTTACAATTAAAGTCCTTTATTTATTTTATTTATTTGTCATTT
Organism: Populus euphratica; assembly: GCF_000495115.2. NCBI lineage: Eukaryota > Viridiplantae > Streptophyta > Magnoliopsida > Malpighiales > Salicaceae > Populus > Populus euphratica. Next base: position 972,035 of record NW_011499852.1, read on the forward strand.
CCTTTCAACTTGTCGGGATTTAACAAATGGGGGTTTATTCCTTTTTAACTCTATTATAGAGACGGATTAATTGATACATTGGGTTCAATTCCTAGACAGGAATGCAGTATTGGTAAAGTTAAGCTAGCTTATACTCTTGTTTCCATGATCTTCATAGATTAAAAATGGTGCACGAAGGGGCTCTTTTCAACAATTTTTAATGAATTGGAGATATTATATATTAGAGGTAAGATTTTTTTTTTTTAATGAATGACTTGATATGTTTAAAGATAAATTGAATAATTAATAAAAATATAATTTGATTTATAAAAAATTAAGATAACATCTTCAAAAAAAATATTACAATGATAATATATTAAATTGATTCAACTTGTCAAATTCATGACTCGGATACTGTGATAACGCTATTGAAAATAAATTATAAAGCTTAATTTTCAATAATTTCATTATTGAAGGTTAAAATTAAAAAAAAATATATGTAAATAGGACACAATAAAATGATCAAAGTATATTTAGTTTAACCCGCAAAACACGTGACTTGAGTCATAAAATCGAAATAATCTCATAGAAAACAAACCTAAATAAATCATGAATTCTAAATCATAATCAACTCCTTGCTAAATGATAAAATTAAAAAAATATTAACTAAAAAAATTTAAAAAAACTCGATTCAATTGGGTTAATCGTCAAATCCGTGACCTTTAATAAAACGAGATAACTTTATAAAAAATGATCCAAAATAAATTATGAAGTTTAATTCTGAATCAATCCACTATTAAATAAAGAAATTAAAAAAATAAAGTTAATTAACTTTATCTATTAAATTTATGATACCAGAATAATGTATAAAATAAATTATAATAAATTATAAAGTTTAAATAAATTAAATATTAAAAATAAAATTAAAATAAATATTCTTGCATGAGGTTGTGGAAAGTAAAAGGTAGACCGGAATTAGTTGAGTCTATGCTTAATATAATATAATAATTAAAGACGACATGAGGAGGTGAAGATAGAGGCACGTGGCTACAGTACAACCTGGCAATAATTGCATCCAGCCAAAGCTGACCAGCGAGGAAAATATATCAAAATTTTCATGTCAGGCCTGAAAAAGCTTGGCCAATCGTCGCAGTTTGCATGTTGCCGTGTTGGAGATCAAAGAGAGAGAGGACAATAAAACGGTGGCTGTATGTAATAGAAAACGACATCATGAGAGATGCCATCCACGTGATACATGTGAAGCCATGTGATTTCCTTCTCTTGTTTCATGTTATTACTGAATGAATCTGATAACCCTTGCTTTTCTAACATTATTCTTTTTCAGCAACATATATATATATATGCAGTGTATTTAAAAAAAAAACATTATTCATTCTCAGCATAATTTTTAGTCAATTATCTAGAAGTACATAAAAATCAATTTAAAAAATAAATTATAATCCAAAAACAACAGAAGAAATCGCACTGAAAACTAAGAGGATGGACCAAGGAACTTTTCTCTCCAATGCATTCATCTATTCTGCCTAAGTTTGTGGTGCAGCCATTTTGTACATATTCATTTTCTTAATAATATTAATTTTGGTGTTCGAGTTCTTTAAAAATGTTATTTAAGTTTCTATACTTTGACTTTCTTATTTGATTAATTTTCTTTATTTAAAAAATATATTGATTAATTATATATGTTTTCAAAATAGGAGTGTTTTTAAGAACATTATATCAACCACCACGACCAACATTATAGATATTTTTAAAACTAAGTTTTCAATGGTTATTATATGAGTAATCAAGGACTCGAATCTAAGACCACAGAGGGAGTAAACTTTTTGGTCTCGGATTCTTACCACTTGATCACCACATAGATGATTTTTTCAAAAAAAAAAAAAACTTATGTATTTCAAAACCCGTGAGATTAGTCGTGGTACGCAAAAGTTGACCCGGACACCCACGTTAATTTAAAAAAAAAAATATTTTTGAAACATATGTACTTCGCTGATCAAACATGAAAATATAAAAAAAAACATGAGTTTATATATTTTTATTATTATTTGTAAAATTTTATTTTTGATATCAACATCAAACAATAAAAAAAATAATAAGTACGTCCATAACAAATCTAATATATATATATATATATATATATGAATTTGTATATAAATCCAAATATTATTTCTCAACTAATTTCAACTTTATTTTTTAAAAAAAAAAACATGAGACTGAAATGAGAATTTTATGGATTTGTATTGTTGCGTGTAAGTTAACCCAAGACTCCATCAATATTACTAGCCACGGGAAGAGTGGTCAACTTGGAAACGAGAATTTTATGGATTTGTATTGTTGCCAGCTGTCTCTAATGTCCAGAGGGGGGTGTAATTTAACGTCAGATACAAGGTTTCGTGCACTGACGATTTTACATCTTCAATCAATACTCGTGCTTAATTCTTCGGGACCACTTGCAGCAAACCATGTTAGTCTATGTAATCGTGTGGGTCCAATCCAAACCTACACGCGCAGCCATCTTAATTATTGATATTGAGGAGAAATTACATCCTGTAATATTTTGTTTTTGTATTTACCTTTTTTTTTTTTAAATTACAATTTATATCCTAGACTAAACAATATAATAATCTAGGATATAAAATGATACACGTGTTGTAGACATGGGCTCGCAATACACTGCAGGTCCATATTAATTTTCTTAATAGAAAACAAGATGTAGGGGATAGCATAAAAAACTATATAACTCGTGTATTCCAAAATAAATAAAACAATTATATAACTCGTGTTACAGAAAACTGGTTAAATAAACTAGTTTTATTTTAATCACATGAAAAAACTAAACAATAATAATAAATGAAAAAACACTATCATATTAATTTAGAAAAAAAAATTCTAAAGCTGAAAAACAATCATTTGATTTTTAATCAATTAATATGAAAGGATTAAAAACATGCATTAGCATGATAAACATGTAACATAGATAATAAAAAATTTAGGTTAACCCGTTAAATATGCATCCCAAGTTATAAGGTTAGAATAATCCAACAAAAAAAATACAAAACCAACTTATTAAAAAACCTAATTTCTAATAATGAATTTGAAAAAATAAAAATAAAGGATGACAATTCTTGTTAACTTTTCAAACTCTTGGCCCAAACCATTACATCACAAGTACTATACATGAAAAAATTACAAAACAAAATCCTTAACAAATCAAATATTAAAAGATAAAATAAAAAAAAAAGCAATTACATGAAAGGATCTAAACTAAAAAAAATCACTTTTAAAAGAATGAGAATAAAAATAAAAATAAAAAATAAATTAGATGACAACTATAAATTTTAAATTGAACAATGGAATTGAAAATAAGAAAACTTTAACAAAAGAATAAAAAAATTAAAAGAATAAGAATTAAATTGAAAAAAAAATAGGATTAAATGATTAAATCAAAGATAAATAATTTTAAAAAAGTAATTAAGAACAAAAATTAAAAATCAAAAGAATAAGTTATAAAGTTAAAATACCAATAATAAAAAAAAAACTATAATTTTAAATAAATAAATCTCACTAGTAACAAATCACTCAACCACTATTAAAATACATTGCATCATCAACAAGAAGAGAACAAGAGTTGCTTCAAGAGGCATTTTGTTAGATATATTTGATCGTTCCTCTCATTTTTTATTTTTTATTTTATTTATATAGGGTGTTCGGGTCAGTTTGCATGCACTACGACTAATCCCCACAGCCCACTGAATACCCTACAAACCCAGTAGGCATGTAAGGCACCGCGAGGATAACAGGCGTATACGACTCGAACCCATGACAGTGAAAGGAGACAAACTCCTGTCACTACTAGACTAAGTGCTGAAATGCAAGCTGGCCTGTACTTGTTAAATGCTTGGAGAAAGCATGATTTGAAATTGCATGGTCTATGCTTGCTTTTATGGTTTGTAATTGTTGATGTTTCGTGCCCTAGCAAGGATTGTTTTAATTCAATTAAGTCTATGCTGATTTGTTTTGCTCTCCATAATATGCATGAACTCTTATTAAAGAAATATGAATCTATATTTTTTATTAACATATCTTATAAATTCTGAAATTAATAATAATATAAATTTTTAACAGTTATAAGAATTTTAAAAAACAAAAAAGTGAATGCATTTCTAATACATATTCACTCTTTTATTCTACAGCTCCATCTTAATGTCAATGGACACATCTTCTAGCACCTTATGAGAATAACCATTACAGTAACTCATTTCCATCCATTAATTGCAGCATGTAGATAATTAATTATGGAGATTGTTTAGACAATTCTGCAAATGTCATCTAACATGGATGAACAGTTCATAGAAAAACGAGGGAAGATGGCGATGGCTCCAGCAATGATGACAAAATGGTGATGAAGCCTTGTTTTTTTGTGGTTTTATTATCATTAGGGATGAAAATACCAAACTGAATATGTAACACAGAAAGTTGAATAACTAACGACATGAAGTTGCTAGGTTTTTCCTTTTTAATTCTTCGTTGGATTAAAAGGGAATGATTTATTAACATGAAAAAATGATAACTGTGGTTGGATTGTTAATAAAATATTGCGTGAAAAAAATAATAATGTGAAGGCCCATAATAAAAAGAAATCATCACATCTTAAGCCCATCTTCTAAAAAACCCTAAACAAGTTAAGAAAAAGCCAAGCCCAATTAAATTTACACTTGTTTAGCCAGTTTTGGAAGGGAAAAAAAAAAAAGAGAGATGCAATAGTCAGTTTGAAGCGGTTGCTTGATTCAGTTTGGTTCATAATTTAAAAATTACAAATTTCAGTTTGGTTGGTTTTTCAATCAAAAACCTAACCGAAATGCTAACTCCTATTTGATAGTTACAAAATACATGGAAAAAAACAGAAGAAGAGTCAATTTTACTAGAGTAACTAGAGAGGATGCTTCCGCAGTTCCCACCCAGAACAACCCAAGGCGTACATAGGATGCCCTAAAGAAGTTGTGAATGCCTCAATTTCCATGGTTTCTTGAAATAAAGTCCTCGATGATTAAGCCCAAAGACAATTGCATTGGCTACTTAATAGCTAATAATAATAAGGGATAGGCGTGTTAACCCTCTTAAAATTTGCATTTTATAGCACTTTTTTTCCTGTAATTTCATAAATTACAGATTAGAAAACAGTGCTTACGATGAAACGAGGGGTTATCTTTTTTCTATTTTCTTTTTTGTGAATAAGAATGACAAATGAAACGGCCAAGTTTCCTCGCTTAAAAAATGTGTAGGATTTAAGTAATGTATTAATAGTTGTAGTAGTATCAAATATGTCAGCCATCGAGTACATGAATCGCATAAATTAACAATATCACATGCAGGAGTTCGTGAGAAGGCAATAGTTGCTAGCCTATGGTGTTCAGCGGTTGAAGAAAACACATGAACCCCTCCGGCTGTGCTCAAAAGAGAATTCTGTCTTCTGGAGAAGTATTCTTCTCAAGCCAATGCTCCGTCCAATCCCATAACCACATTCCAATGCCCATCAAGATTGAAAAATGGATGCAAAATCATCACAGGAAGTAATTATGCCCTGCAAGATTGCCAGCTGCTATTGCAGACAACTCCACAGGGACGGTTGAGAGGGACCAAGTTGCTATTTGCATACGCCAGATTGTTATCTAGATGAACTGCTTGTAGTTGCTTGGGATAGCTTTACACTACTGGAAGTAGGATCTTTAACTCCTTTAGATTCTACATTGATAGCTATATTCCCCAGTCCAATCTCCATTGCCTCCCTCTCATCTTTCTCCCTCTTCTTTTTCTCTGAATCTAGACTTTCCAAAGCTTGGTTTTGACCAGACTGTTCCAAAACATTAGGGCCTGCATTAATCCATGGATGAAGAAGACACTGAGCTGCAGTCGGCCGCTTCTCAGGGACAAAATCAAGGATAGGAATCAAGAATTCTGTCATTTCATTTGCATCTTTCTCACTAAATTCATACTTCTCCATGAGAACCTTATTCATGGGCCAGAAACGCAACCTTCGTATGTGCCGCAGATCACCATATCTATTAAAGAAGTCCCGGGAATAGCGGCCACCCAAGGCAATCTGGTAAACAGTAGACCATATATTGAAGTTATATGTGACAACATTATGACATAAACTTATCATACAGTGGCAATGAAAGAATTTCACCTTCCGCGGCATCATTCCAAGAAGCTCCATCATCAATGCTAAGTGGTCCTGAAACAGATTGAGAAAAGGGCATAAAATTAATGGTCAAATAAGCCTGACTGGAATCAAAAAAGCCAAATTATAGCACATTTAAAATAGCTCATTTAGCAAATACAAAATACATTCAACCCCACAAAACTGTGACATCTTTCCAATTCCACATGATCAAGAAAGTGATAGATATCCTTCCATGTTCAGAGAACACTGGAAGAAACTTGAATATAAAACACAAAGCTACTGAAGATCATCCAGAGAGACGCTATTTTTCTAACTGGGTGAAGTGCATATAGTGACAGCTAGAAAGAGGTGCAATTGACCAAAATTACTTTGATCACATGCTTAGGGAAGTGATAGATATCCTCAGAACACATGGGAAGAAATTTAAATATAAAGCACAAGGCAAATGAAAATCATCCTGAACGACGTGCCTTTTCTAACTGGGTGCATGTAGTGACAGCTAGAAAGAAGAGCAATTGACCAAAACTACTTTGATCTACTCTCCCAAATGAAATGCACCATACATTTAAAAGTAAAGGGAATCTGGCATTAGACATAAAAGAAGAATGGTTATTACCAAAGAGGATTTGTTGTCAACATTAGAAGGGTATCTTTAAGAAAATCCCAGGGGAAAGATGTTACCTCTGTCTCTTCTTTCCTCAAAGTTATAACAGTCTATTTTATACTTGCACCTTGCCATTACAGTTCAGTATAAATACACACATTGTACCGTATTTTTCAATTGAAATTATTCAAAATGTACCTAGTAGTCTTCTAAACTCATACCAAACATCCTTAAAATTGCACTTCTTCACCCCTATTACGTACTCTTAACTATTTATTTTTATTATTTTTTAATCTTCATAGCCAGCATACCTCTAATAAGTCGCTTAACAAGTGAAACATAATAACATAGAAAAGTAAGAATACAAGACTGAAAACTATATTCAGCAATGGAAAGTCATATTTAAAAAAGAAACAAAGAAAAAGATAAACCAAGGCCAGAGTTTATGCAATTGAAATCAAAATTGGGCTAGATACCTAATCCTTAAAAGTAAAAAAGATGTGAGATGTAAATAAATCAAACAAATTTTGGGACTGCGAGCAAGACATGAGTGCATGGTACGAGTACAAAGAATTAAGAGGTACAACAATAAGCCCCTTAAAACAATTGAATATAAAAGCTTGCATTTGCTTGGACAAAAAACCAAAAACAGATTGGGCCATTTCCCCCTTGTTTTATTTTAGTTGTTTGATTCAGGTTAGAATTTAAAGGACTTAATTGCTACTATTTACTTTGGTTTTTTGAAAGGAATTCTACTAGGGTTTTGGTGCCTATTAAGAGCACCTTTTCTATGTTTTAATCTGAATTATTATGAATTGAATTGAGAATTGCTATTCAAACTTTTCAATTGTCATTCGCTTTGACTATTTCTTACGGACTTCTTTCTTTAGTCTATTTTAATCCCTCTTCTATAGGGAATTCTTTGATCTTCTCTCTCTATTCCTTTCAGCCATACAATAACACCACTAAAGACCAAGCGGTTCTAACTGTTGTTTCCAGCACATTCTATTTCTATCTACCAATCGAAAATAGTTGTCCCACCGCAAAGTGGCCATTATAGTTTCTCAGTTACGTACTTTCTAGAAGATTTCTGTCATCAGCATTACCTAAGTGCTGTAATAAGAGTCACTACTAGCAATCAACCTAATAAAGGTGGATGATTTTTAAGATTCAAGTTACCATGGAGTTAAGGTTACTAGCTTACAAATAAAGAATGCAAGCCTCCAGTACTGCTTCCAGTACAAAACAGAATTGAAGCATGTGCTGAATGTGAAAAACATGAAGAGCATGGCTATTAGTTAGGAGGTAGTTAGTTGTTGAGTTAGTTAGTAGTTCAATAAAGGGGTTAAATCAGTTGTAATTGGAGGAAAAACCATTGTATATAAACTGGTGAATGGAAACATGTTGGAGAAACAAGAAAATACGGAAGATTAATCTCATTTCTCTGCTCCTTCTCCTCTGCTCTCTCTTGTTTCTGTCCTTTCTCAATCTTGTTAAGCTGAGCTTAACAATTGGTATCAGAGCTCTAAGATCCAATAAAGATGGTGGAAAATCACGAATTGGAAAATGTTGAAGAACATTGCAAGAGATTGGATGAAAGAATGCAAGGCCTTCACCAGGAATTTCAAGAATCAATGGCTGATCAACAAAGCAAGTGGCAAGAACAATGGGTGGAGCAAAACAAGAGAACTGATCAGATCAGTTTGCAGATTGAAACATTATCAAAACAATTCCAAACATTTCTTGCTAGTCAAATGGCAGGAAAGGATTTGGGAAGCCACTCCAGGGGAATATTGAATACACCAATAATGGATAATCAAGAAAGAATGCTACCAAGGGGAAGGGGTCACATTCCGGGAGAGCAAACCAGTAGTCAGGAACATCAAAGAGTTGTGTATAATCCATCTTTTCCAAGGATAGAACTTACATCATTCTGGGGTGAAAATCCTAGTGGATGGTTGAGGAAGTGCAAGAAGTTTTTTAAGCTCAATTCAACTCCTTCACAACGACAGGTAACTGGCCTCTCTTTACTTGGAAGGTAAAGCAGAAAATTGGCTCGAAGGTTATATGTATGGTGTGGAATGTTCAATGGATCGGGAGGAATTCTCGAGAGCCACATGCAGCTGGTTTGGTAATAGGGCTGATATAGTAGAGGACTTTAACAAACTAATGCAAGAAGGTGATGTTGATGAATATGTGGAGAGCTTTGCAGAGTTAAAGTCACCAATGCACTTATTGAATCCTTCATTGCCTGAGTCCCCCTATATTTCTAGTTTCATTAGTGGATTGAAAGAAGAGATTAAACCGATGCTAAAGATTCTCAAGCCTGCTACCTTATTACAAGCCTTTGATCAGGCAAAATGGCAGGAAGAATCAGTTGTTGCAGTTGCAAGAAGAAGCATAATTACTTCCAGAATTAATTCTTCATTTAACAATGAAAGACCAACAGGTATTACACCTTATAAACCTTTCAACTAGTATAGAGTTGATGAGCAATATAGTTCAAAACAATCTAAAAACACACATTATGAACAGAGAAGGAAACTTGGATTATGTTTTAAATGTGGTGATAAATTTGTACCTGGACACAAATGTAGTGTTAAAGGGATTCATTTGATTAAGGGAAAGGAGGATGAAAAGGAGGAACTCTTAGAAACAGAAGAAAGGAAACAAGGTTGTTGTTGTGAGATTGGTTAAATGATATCATGTATTCATAAGGAGGCAACATAGGAAGACCTAGAAGGAATTGAGCATGCAGTTTCCAGATTTTGTTCTTTTCAAGGGAAGGGTATTGTTACGATTCAAGTTACCATGGAATTAAGGTTACTAGCTTACAAATAAAGAATGCAAGCCTCTAGTACTGCTTCCAGTGCAAAACAGAATTGCTGGCCTTCAATCAAAGAATTGCAGCATGTGCTGAATGTGGAAAACGTGAAGAGCATGGCTATTAGTTAGGAGGTAGTTAGATGCTGAGTTAGTTAGTAATTAGTAGTTGAATAAAGGGGTTAAATCAGTTGTAATTGGAGGGAAAACCATTATATATAAACTGGTGCATGGAAACGTGGTGGAGAACAAGAAAATACAGAAGATTAATCTCATTTCTCTGCTCCTTCTCCTCTGCTCTCTCTTGTTTCTGTTCTTTCTCAATTTCTGTTATATCTTCTTTCTATTCTTTCTCAATCTTGTTAAGCTGAACTTAACAATGATGCCCAGGGGCAGACTCAAAATAACTGTGGAAACTAAATCTACATGGACATGCCCACGAAAGAGCAACTGAACCTATTTTCCCAAAGGAGATAACTTAAATCACTTAAACTCTATACAATCTTCATGGGTAGTATGCAAAGCATAGAGAAATGATGACAAATTATAAAAACGATACAGAGAGCCCACAACCCTTGAAGTTGAAAACAAAATTTCATAAAGTTATATGATGTTCAAAACAGTGCGTCAAAACTGTGTTTGAATGACTTTTTTTATACATGCATTAATCAGGTAACTCGTCACTCCACTAGGAAAATGTTGGATTACAGGTAACCAGGCTTAGCTGGGGTGAGTTCAAAGGCTTAAATCAAGATCTCTATCCTCAGCCAGCAAAAGATTCCAGCAGAATATCTCGTTTGCAATTATATTTCTCATGACCTATGATCTCTCGTTAACACTCATCATTGCATACACATACTGAAACCCTTTTGTTATTGTTTTCTTTGCTTTGCTTTTCTCTCTTTTTTTTTTTTTAATAAAACATGAGCATCCCAACGGATCCTATCAAGATTAAAAAATATTTTGATAAAATTAAACATCTGCTGGGGCAGAATATACAGAAAATATCCTACATCCAGGATTTTGACAACTCTATACTCATAAAAAAGCATCAATTACAGCATGCACTCAAATATTGCACTCGATGCAGAATTTCCTACTTATTTTGTTCTGAAATATAATATATGCTGCATGAGATATGATCAGTATTCAATCCAAAGATTTGAAACTATCTGTTGTCCTACTTATGTTGTTCTGAAATATAATATATGTTGTATGAGATTTGATCAGTATTCAATCCAAGGATTTGAAACCATCTGTTAACAAACTTGAAATGAACATGTGCGTGCATGGGCACATGTGTGTGTTAAGAGAGGGGCAGTTAATACTTACAAGAAATATTACAAGAAAGACCACGAATGATTACAATTCTAAAAGAAATCCTTACCTCATCCCTGTCGAAGTTGTCACCACTGTGAGGGTCAAAAAGTACATCACCAGTTGCCAGCTCAAAACAAATGCAGGCAAAGGACCACATATCTGCAGATGTAGAATATTTGGATCCAAGGATCACCTCTGGACAACGGTACTGCCTAGTTTGAATGTCATTCGTAAACTGTTTGTATGTCCAGCATGCATTCCCAAAGTCCACCAACTTACACTTCAGATCAACTGAGGCCAACAACTTCTGCCTGTTGGAACGGCTCCCCCTCTTAGTACCCTGATTTCCCAATCCAGTGCCCCTTGTTCGATCAACATCAGATAATCTATTTGCATTTTCTGAACTAGTAGGCTGCTCCTCAGTAGAACCCTCATTTAATTTTGCATTAGCTGACAACTCTTCTGCAGCAGATGTTTCAGGATCTGCATCCGCTTCCTTCTCCACACACCCCTGAGCTGCTCGCTTAGCCTTTCTTCGAATCTTTTTCTTCTGATTCCTAGACAAGTCTCCATTTAATCTTGCAATCCCAGACTCAAATGCAGACTTATCCTTACTATTCGGAAGAATAAGAGGAGCACCAGATTTTATAAGATCCTTTGATGGGTCAATCATTGTTAATAGCAATATGTTCTCTGGCTTCAGATCAGTGTGAATGATAGAAAGCTGTCTGTGTAAGTAATCCAAACCTACTAAGACATTGAAACATATCTCCTTAACCTTGTGAATAGGCAGTCCCCGGTAATCAGAATATTTGATAAGGGTCAAAAGATTATCCCCCAGGTACTCGAAAACCATACAAACATGTTGACCATTCGGGCCCGAATGTTTAAAATGATCCAAAAGCTTTACAACGCATTTTTTATCATCAGGATCTCCATCTGCAATCTGCTGCAAGATGGTTATCTCATCCATGGCTGCCTCAGTGTAGTGCTGAGCACTTTTTTGTACCTTGAGAGCTACATATCGCTGCAATTTTTATGGCCAAGTAAAAAACATCATCAGAGACCCGATAAAGAAAATTTATTACAAAAGATCCACAAAAGCTCATAAGGGTAATCAAAATAAAAATTTGTTTAGGCAGTTTTTACAAACGAGAAAACAAAATGGTGAGAAGTGATTCATATATCTGACTAATCCCAACAACAATTTTAAACTCTATCAATTCAATTCAGGAGGTCGAATTATAGAATATTGAGACTTAAACGATCTGATGTTGTTGGCTAAAAATTCATGCCTCCGTCTTTATTAAACACACGCAATGTAAACCCAGATCCATAAAAAAAAAAAAAGCAATCGTCGCTGAATTTCTAAACTGATAAAAAGGTAAAGAAGAGAGTACGGAAATTTGAGTGTCCCAAGCGAGCCAGACGGTGGAGAAATGACCCCAACCAAGCTTACTCTGAACGACATATCGTCCGTTCTTGAAACTGTCGCCGATTCGAACAGCATGGTAGCCGCCGCGCCTGTAATCGTCGGTTCCTTCGTCTTCCGAAGTGTAGTCTCCGCTATCACTGCTGCTGCTCCGATCCTCCTCTTCTACTTTCACTTGCCGCTGCTGCTGCTGCCGATGCTCATCCATTTTTAGATTAGAGGTTAGAAGGGTAAACAAATGGATCTGCCTTCCTACTCTTTTGCGTAGGATTCGGGTTCGGATCCAGTTTCGATAAAGTTCTTTCTTTTTCTTTTTATTTTCTATAAATATAATTTGGCTGTTGTGATAGTGAGGTGCCGTCGTCAGTTCGGAAATGATGAAGAGTCACCTTAAAACATTTCCATTCCACAAATGATTTCCTTTTATTTGTTTGTTACTTCAACTGCCATTTCTACTCTCTCTTTTTTTATTTCTTCTTCTCCGCCTTTTTTTAACCGCTTTTTTTTAAATTAAAATATTTTTTTTATTTTACCCCCAAAAAAATTATGTATCTATTTGAATTTAAATTTTTTATTAAAAATTAATTTTTTATATTTTTAAATCATTTTAATATAATGATATTAAAGATAATTTTTAAAAAATATATATTTTTATATTTTTTTAAGAAAATTATTTTGAAAAATAATTAATATCATGATTATTTATATAACACTATTCATAATTTTTTTATTATAAAAATACATAAAAAAAAAATTTTAAAAACAAGACTATTCCATCTTTTTTTTTTTAATTGAACGATGATTTTCCGTTCAGGATAAAACTTTCTATTTCCCTTATATAAAATCCTTTCATAGATTTTCTATAATAATTTTCACATAATAATCCACGTAGTACACTTTCAACCTCATTTCCTCTTTCCTTTTCTATTAATTATAATTTGTCTTGAATAACTTCTTCATGTTCACTTTTTTTTTTTCATTATAATACTTGAAGTCTTAAAATCCACGTGCCAAAAGTCATCTTAACTTGAATATTTGGAATTGTTGATTAATATTTATAATTTTATGATATTTAAACTCCTAATAAAGATAGCAAATTATCAGTAATAATTATATTAAAAAAAAACTCCTTTTTTTAACCATAAGACTTTGCCTTGGAAAACCTCTTTTAGATGTTTTTTGGATTTTTCCATGAATTTCTCTTAGCCGAAAAACTTCTCCTAATGAGTTTTTTCGGACAAAAATCATCTTTCAATTTTCATCTAATTACAAGAAGACCATGGATAAATTCCATCCCTCATCTCTCGTGTCTCTTTTCTCTCTCTAGAAACCAAAACAACGTTGCTCTCTCTACGAAGTAAAAACCGGTCATCTCCGTTGAAGAGCAGCAGCAAGAATAATAAAAAAAAAAAACACTCCTTTTTTTAACCATAATACTTTGCCTTGGAAAACCTCTTTTAAATGTTTTTTGGATTTTTCCATTAATTTCTCTTAGCCGAAAAACTTCTCCTAAGGAGTTTTCTCGGACAAAAATCATCTTTCACTTTTCATCTAATTACAAGAAGACCATGGATAAATTCCATCCCTCCTCTTTCGTGTATCCTTTCTCTCTCTAGAAACCAAAACAACGGTGCTCTCTCTAAGACGTAAAAACCAGTCGTCTCCGTTGAAGAGCAGCAGCAAGAATAATGACCCGTCTCCTTCTCAATTTTCTTATCTAATTTTAGATCTCTTGTTTTTTTATTTTATTTTTTGTAATTTTTATTTTGTTTCTTTGATTTAATTTTCACCCAAAAATCCATGAGAAAAATATACAATGAGAGTAGTTAGTAGGAATTTGGCACATGGTTTTAGTTGTACTTTTTTTAGTTAAAGTATATTTATTTTTGTATTTTAAAATTATTTTAAAAAATTTAAATATTTTTATTTTAAATTAATATTTTTATATTATTTTAATAGGTTGATGTCAAAAATAATTTTTTATTAAAAATATATTATTTTAAAATATTTATAAAAAAACAAAAAAAATTAATTACTACCATATTTTTAAATATTATCTTAATGAATTAGTTACAGTTAGTTAGAATTAACACATAGAATGTAAGATTGCAGTGTATAAATAAGGTTGAAAAAGAAAATGTGGGAATCAAGCAATATCAATGAATTCTTTTCTGGAATAACAATACGAGAGGACATGCAAGAAACTAGAGCTAATATACAGAAACAATGGGTGACTTAGCACAAAAACAAGAAGATCGAGCTGCTCAACTTCTAGATGGAAACAATAGAGGAACCTTTAAATCTTTCATGGTTAACCAAGAAAATGAAAGAAAAATCAGGAAAATATCAATGTTGAGGGAAATAGTCTTCTTCAAAGAAGTGACATTAGTGGAGAATCAAGATTTTTGCTCTCAAGATGATCGAGATCTTCTAAATTATAAAAAAAAACATTACTAAAAAATTTATTATTTAATAATTAAAAAAACTAGAAATTTTAAAATAAACATAGATATTAGAGATTTAAACAAAATATTAATTATACTTAAGAAAATATAGATATCACTTTTATTGCATCATTTTAAAAGATAAAATTTGCTGTGGTTTTTTCTAAATTTCTTCCATACATGCTAAGATAATTTGAAATTTATTTTAAAAAATTAATTTTGGAACCTAAAAATAGAATAATTGACAATAAATTTGATATTAATCTCTAAAAATAAAAGATTTCATTAATCTTGACCCTTTAGCAAAAATACTCTGACATTAATCTTAAAAATAAAAGATTTTGTTGATTTTAGCTTTTTAACAAAAAAAAAATCAACATCAATCTCTAAATAAGAGATTTCATTGATTTTGGGGGTTTAGCTAAAAATTATAACATTAATTCCTAAAAAATAAGAGATTTTATTGATTTATTTTTAACAATTAAAAACTTTGATGTTAATTCTAAAAATATAAGATTATCCGTATATTTTTAACAACAAATTTTTTTAATATTTCATCCATTTTGGCCTTTTAATGAAAACTGTATAACGTTAATCTTTAAAAATTAATGGATTTTTCCTTTTAACATGAGCTACATGTATACTTGATATGGTGTGATGAATGAGGGAGAGGTCAATCGGTGATTTGGTTATTTGTCTTCAACAACCAGGTGCAAATGTTTCTTATTCTCCTACAAACTGCCATGTTCATGTAAATGCAAATGAAGGCCTTCTAGGAGGAAGGTTTGATTTGTGTCATCCTCTACGTACAACGATCTTTCATGTTGTATAATAGACACAAATTAATTACGTTATTGTTGAAAACAACACAACTTATTAAATATTTATGTTATACAATGATCTTTCTTGTTGTATAACATAAATATAACATAAAACCTTATTTTTCTAAGAGAACTGGGAAAATGATTTTTTTAATAGATTTCTTGCTCTGTTTATGGAAACAAATTACGTTGTTCTTGTCTATCCATTTCCGTTAATTCAAACAGAGACTCATACGGTACTAGGAGAAGGGTAGGTCACATGAAGCATATCTCGTCATTGAAGGAACTGAGAGGGATATGCATAGTACGGAAGATGTTGAAAAGCACAGCGCTGGCTAGGAAGGACGAGCCCAGCCTGACCTGTGAATATATATATATATATATGCGGGAGATATGCCTTTTAACAGGAAATGTCAATGCAGCTCGATTGGTCTGAATAATATATATGCTGACTTAACCATAATCAGAGATGATGAGGGTGCGATGTACTTAAACAGGAAATTAATTAATTAATTAACATTGTCATAATTAAAGGTTAAATTATGAGCTAAATTAATTAACCCCCTAAGAAGAATAATATTTATGAACAATGTCCATATATGTATATATCATAATAACAGCTAGCTAGCCCGATATTTAAGAGTTATGGAGCAGGTGTTGAAGTGATTATTGAGGATAAGATGGCAAAAGAGCCCAGTAAGGAGATGAAACTGGGTTGTATTCATCCACATGGAGAAGATAGTTGCAGTGTTCTGCGTTGCTCTGGTGGTGACTCTGTCCTCGTAGCTTGCGACTTGCTGCAGCAACTGATGTGCTTTCTACTGTCTCTTCCCCTGATATCTCTGTGTACCCTGCTGTTGAGACTTGCTTCCTGGTGGCTTGTTCTCTCACCACTGCTTTCAGCTTCATTACCTGACATCCATAACCAACTTAATTAAAATTACTCATTAATTTATATATATATGTTTAAGTTCGGTTGTCGAGCATAGAAGTTGGGAGGTTCAGGTTCTAATTAAATATGGAGTCCGTGGACTACCTAGCTAGGTGGGTGCTGAGAAGAAAAGGGAAGAGGTCGATATATATATTCCTGTTAGAAAATACAACACATTCATGACATGAGCAATTAACCTCTTCCTGAAGCTTCTGTTTCTCTTTGGACACAGAATCAAACTCCTGCTTAAGGTTGTCATATAAGCGCTCGAGCTGTTTAGCTTTCCATCTAGCACGTCTATTCTGGAACCAAACAGCAATCTGCCTGGGCTGGAGCCCTAGTTCACGAGAGAGCTTCATTTTCCTATCAGGATCCAACTTGATCTCTTCTTGAAAGCTCTTCTCCAACGACTCTAACTGGTCACTTGTCAATCGTTTCTTCTTCTCTTGACTCCCATAGCTGGTGATCTTGTCCAGAGCGGTCGGGACGAATCTGTTGGGTGCATTTTCTGCTAATATTGCTGGGTGCTTCATGTCCATGCCTGAAGGATCGATACATAACGAGACATTAACATTTCATACGTGTGTGTGTGTGTGTGTGGGAAACAATCACTTGCTAATTATTAATTTATGATAGTATAATAAGTAGGAGGTATGATGATGGATATATAGTTAGGTAGTAATGGTTGAAGCATGATTGCTTTTGCTTCCATGCAATGCATGCTTCAATTTGAAAGCAAGGTGATCACACACACACACACATATAAATGCAGATTCAGATTGTATGATTGGGTGGTAAGTGAATGCATGGAATTCTTTAATGGTGAGGAGATCTCTTCACTACAATTAATGATTAAGGTTGATGATTACGTGCATACCTGGATACTGCGGGTCATAGGCATAGTTGTGGAGGAAGTTAAAGGAAGTCTGATCTGGTCGAGAAACAAAGCTTCTGAAGTTGCCATTCCAATCCATATTATCCATATTCATATTACAATCACTAGCTAGCTACTCTATCTAATCTGTATATAACGTTTGTGTTATACTTGTTGTTGGCCAGCAAATTAAGGACCACGCGCGAGAGATAATTAGAAAGAAAGACGAGTACTGATGTATCGGGTGGCGGAGAGGAGAGGAGGCGTGGGTAAGGGGTAGGGGGAAGGAGTCAATTTTCTCTAGCTACTCTTTTAGGGGGCAGCAAAGAGAAGAAACTGAAAGGTTGTTGTAGCTCGTCTCTGCTTCACTTTTGGGGGTGCAAACAAAGGTGGTGTGTGTGTCTGTCTAATATAGAGAGAGAGAGGGCATGCTGTCGGTTGCCACAGGAAGAAGATGGCGTGGGGTGGCAATCCTGAAATTATATGAAAGAGAGATTGGAAAGGAATCAAAGGCCTCCAGCCCCATTCCATTCATGCATGTGGTCCCGCCGACTGAGAAGTAAGAACAGCTGCTTGCTCCTTCATGTACTGACACTATGCCTTCCCTTTCTCACGCCTGCCCAGCTTGACGTCCTCATCATCATCAGTACTCCCTACACTTCTACCACCGCCTCTACTTGTTTTTGTATATGTATCTATACATTGTTCCATACGCTACCTTTTCAAATTCCATGCTTAAATTAACCGTGTTAATATTTTTACATCTTAATTTAAAAATATTAAAAAAATATTTTAAATATTTTAAAAAATATTTTTAAAATATAAAAACAAATAAACCTTCATTCATATCTATATTTTAATACTTAACCATAAATTCCAATGTTCATATATAATTTTTATGCATTAACTTTTCATTGATTAATATATATTGGGAATCACTAAGATATGTGATAACAAGATGGTATGCTCACGTGCTGTTGCAAGCTTATAAAATAAATGTATTTGATAATGTTCTTGCAAGCTTATAAAATAAATGTATTTGACAATATTATAATTGTGAATTAATACTAGATAAGTAATATAAAATAAAGATATAATGGAGCCAATATTTCATGACAGACAAAAATATTGTATTGGTGATAAAAAACTTAAAGATTAAACAAAATGATTTATAACAATTTATAGTGTTCTGTGAGGAAAAATATAGTACTTTCGCCACATGATTTAGTTTTTCTGTTAGTAAAAAAGAAAAAAATTACAAAACTAAATTTTCTACTAGCTTAATATTAAAAAAATCAACGAATATAATTTTGAAAGGAAAAAATCCATGAGAAAAAATATTATAGCAATTGACAATGTTTTTATGAGAAAAACTACAGTGTTTTTTCCCAATACAATCGAGAAAGACAATTTTAGAAAAAATCATAAAAAAACCATTTACAGAAATATTATAGCAATCTACAATGCTTTGTGAGAAAAACAATAACACTTTCTCCATATGATTTGGTTTTATTGTAATTATAATTTTTAATCAACTCAATATACAAAAATAAAATCAATAAAGATAATTTTGGAGAAAATCATAAAAAAATCATGTGGAAAAACACTGCAATAATTCACAATATTTTAAAGAAAAAAATTTCAAAATTAAATTCTCAATCAGCTCAATATTAAAAAAATAAAATAAAAAAGGATAATTTTTGAAAAAAATTAAAAAACCAAAAAACATAAATAAAAAAAACTATGCTGAAAATACCATAACAATTCATAGTGTTTTGTAATGAAAGCTACAGTGCTTCCCCATATGATTTAGTCTTATTTGTAATGACTTATAATTATAATTCTCAACTAGCACAATATTTAAAAAATAAAATTGACAGAAAATTTTGAAAAAATCATAAGAAAAAAACTATATAGAGAGACTAGCAATCCACAGTGTTTTGTGAGGAAAGCTACAATGCTTTCCCCATATGATTAAGTTTTATTACAAAGTTAAATTCTAACCAGTTTAATATTAAAAAAAATTAACAAAGATAATTTTGAAAAAAAAAACATTAAAAAACACAAAAAAAAACTAGAAAAAAAACCATACGAGGAAAAACTATATCAATCCATGGTATTTATGAGAAAAGTTATAGTGTTTTTCCAACATGATTTAGTCTTACTTGAATTTATTTATAATTTTAATTCTTAACCAGTTTAATATTAAAAAAATAAAATTGATAGAGATAATTTTAGAAAAAATATAAAAAAATTATGTAAGAAAAAATATTATAGCAATCAACAGTAATTTAAAAGGAAAGCTACGATGCTTCATTCATATATTGTAACTGTAATTTTTAATCAGCTCAATATTAAAAAATAAAATAAAAAATAATTTTTAAAAAAATCATAAAAACAAAAAACAATTATGTCGATAAATACTATAGCAATCAACAATAATTTAAAGAAAAAATAAATTCTCAATCAGCTTAATATTAAAAAAAATATAATTTTTTTAAAAAAGTAGAAAAATCATGTGTAAAAATACTATAACAATCCATAATATTTTAAAAAAATCTTAAAATAAAAATTTTAATTAGTTTAATATTAAAAAATAAAATTGATAGAAATAATTTTAAAAAAAATATAAAAAAATTATGTAAGAAAAAATATTATAGCAATCAACAGTAATTTAAAAGGAAAGCTATGATGCTTCACTCATATACTGTAACTGTAATTCTTAATCAGCTCAATATTAAAAAATAAAATAAAAAATAATTTTTAAAAAAATCATAAAAACAAAAAACAATTATGTCGATAAATACTATAGCAATCAACAATAATTTAAAGAAAAAATAAATTCTCAATCAGCTTAATATTAAAAAAAATATAATTTTTTTAAAAAAGTAGAAAAATCATGTGTAAAAATACTATAACAATCCATAATATTTTAAAAAAATCTTAAAATAAAAATTTTAATTAGTTTAATATTAAAAAAATAAAATTGACAAAGATAAATTTAGTTCAGTCAAAAAAACAAAAAAAATGTAAAAAATAAAAGTAAAAGAAAAAACAAAAAATGAAAAAAAGAAGAAGAAGAAAAGGTTATAACACACAGCGATAAACAGTGAATTCCCTCTAGTCTTTTAGCTTATTATTTAATTTCTTTTCCGGAATGGATCTCCTCCCGTCGGACCATGAAAACACACTCACACACTCTAATATGTGTATAAACTTTTCCGGTGACTTATTAAGGGCCCTGTATTGCCCCTGATTTTCCATGCACTAATCCATTTCTTGACTTGGAAACCAGGTGGTATCTAGTGACATTGATTCACGTATGTATGTATGTATTTATGTATGTATGTATGTATGTATGTACGTAGAAAAACACACGTTGAGGGGGGCTTAAATGACTTTCCGATTATTTATTAATATTAGGGTAAAAAAACACTAGTGGTCCTTCCGGTTTTTCTTTTGGGTTCTACCTCTCTTTTTAAGTCAGTATGATGCATCTTAAACTTTTATTAATTGATCACGTTTGTTTCTTCCGATTAAATATATATGATGGATATTTGTACGATTGGCGACAGGTTAATAATAAATATCAATAAAGATAGTGTTGGAAACTGCAAATAGTCATTAATTCTCAGTAACAAATCACATATAAAATAAATGCAGAAATATATAAAATATAAATCTTCCTTCTCAAAAATAAAATAAAAAGAAAGCTTAGTTTCAATGTATTTATATTAATCTTCACCATGAATCTCGCTGCCATTTTTACTAAACTTATACGTTTAGCTGGAAAATCACACAGAATTAGTTAACGAAAATTTAATATTTATGTCATTATAAAGTTTCAAAGGAAGGAGAGAGATTTACTAATAAAAAAAAAAATTCTTAATATAATTTATATTATTGTTTAATATAATCTTAAAACAAAAACCCTTTAAGTTTAAAATTTGTATAGGATTATGTTATATCGTGCTATTATTTAGATTTTAATTAGAATGGAAAATAAAAATAATAAAATTTAAATTTATAATTATTTAATCGATAAAGCTCAAGTGTTTTATTAAAAAATTATATAAATTTAATAATTTAAATTAATAAATAATATTTTAAGATATAAAGTACGATTTATATTAGATTTGGTAATGTTGATGTTTACGTACATGCAATCAGACTCGTCCAAGATAGTAATTAGAAATCAACTATTGGGAGCAGCACTGTAGACGTATATGAGTCATAGGTGAAACCATATTCTATATGAAATTAAATGATACACAGGTCATATATAGGAATCTACCTGTGAGGCGAGGCAGGCACGGTGCTAAAAAGAGGAGGCATACGACCACTCCAGTACATGAAAAACCTGCCATCTGTAATTGCACCCAATAAAAGACACACACCCTGTCAAAGAAAGTAAGTTGCTGGGCTCATCCTATTCGTTTCACCCTCTTTTCCCACCTTAATTAACTTGCAGTACAGCAGTACGTGGCAGAGAAGAAAGCTGTCTCTCTCTCTCTCCCTCTCGCTCCCTCTGTGTGTAGGCTTGTTCAATTCCTATTGGAAGTGGGCTGAGGTCTAAGGGCTGGTCCTATCAGTATCTAGGGTTGGCTTGTTGAATTGCTAGCGCTTGAATTTGTAATATGTGGGGCTCGGTTCTAAGAGGGAGTCCGTACTGTGCAGAGGCCAGAGAGAGAGAGAGAGAGAGAGAGAGGGGATCCGCTGTCCTCCTCCATGAGACATGATCGTTAGAAACCAAAACGTCAAGGGATAACTGTAGAGAGGAGTGAGGAGGAGAGAACACATGGAGCCCAGAAGAGCGAAAGAGAAATATGAGACAGAGCTAGGTAGGTCACTGCAGCATGCCTAGCTCCACATTTCTCTCTCTTTGATATTGAAGAATATTGATCCTGTGCATTAATTAAAGGTGTTTTCTTTCTGAATTGGTGATAACAACACATCATATATCATTAATAGCAGCTGGCCGGAGACCCATCATGAAATTTGAGATGACAAAATGAAAAAGGTTAGATATATTCATATATAGACTCAACAAGATGGTGCGTGCATGCTTTTTTTTTTAATTATTTTTTCCTTAAATAGAAAAACAGTAGCAAAAGTAAAACCCATTTTCCAATTCCATGAAAGTAGTGCAAGAGGCAAGAGCCCTTCCCAGAACCATTTGATGCCTGCATTGAAATAATTTACTAGCTAGTACTAAACAGTTCGCCAAAAAAAAAAACCTATGCCATTGAATAAAGCTGCAACTTGGGACTGCCATAACGAGCGTGTGCTTGGGAGTGCTTTCAAATCGTGATTTAAAAAAAATATATATATATTTTTTTATAGTTTTAAATAGTTTTAATGTACTAATTTTAAAAATAAAAAATATTATATTTTTTTAAAAAAGTTTTAAATAGTTTTAATGTAATAATTTTAAAAATAAAAAATATTATTTTAAAATAAAAAACATTTAGAAAAACAATTTAAGAAAACAATTTCTACAGAATCTCCCGCTAACCTTAAAACAATTCTATATAAAGTTAAAGCTAAATTAGGTGAGTGTTGGAAAAGAAAAAAAAGGGGATCCGATCGTATCGATGCATGGTACATGAAAGGTAAAATTAAGGATGGTCATTACTCATGAATCAGCTGGTGCTTTCTCGTGAAATATAAGTTTGTTGTGTTAGGTAGCACTTGATAATTAAAGGCCAATTTAGTGAAGATCCCCGCCAAGATTGACAGTTGATTAAATTTATGAAAATGTTCTTTCCTGCTGCATAACCAGACAACCAAATTAAAACTGGTGATCATGTAATTTAATTAATGCTTTAATTACCACTATACATCCTTTTTTTACTATAAAAGAGAGGCATGAAAATTGAACTCAAAGCACCTTCAAGATTTCAAAATTACGATCTGGTAATTTCCCAGAACATGGTTTTCAAACCCACCATCAAGAACGTGTTAAATTTAATTATCCCGTCTGGTGTTTTCAAGGTTCAATCAATCCCAGGCCCAACTATCACCTAACCCCGTGGCTGGGCTGTAAAATTGCTCCCTTAGACCCAATGACAGGTAGGCAATTAGATGGAAATTAACACTTGAAATTGTGCTGCGAGGAGCTCCAGCATGCACTCATCATCCGCTACCATGAGCTTTACAATTCTGAAGCAACTCTAGGACGAAAGGAAAACCTTTTTGGCAGCTAGGCTAATAGGAGCTATCATACGTAGAATATTGACCAAAACCAAGGGTCTCTAGCTAGCTCTCCTAGCACAAAGAGTTGGAAAACCAGACGCTTACTAAGAGAAATAGTAATTAACTAGGACCATCTTCCACGTCGTCCCACGTACATCAGATTAACGTCAGACCAATCTCTTGCTTAGTGATGATACATAGTTTCAAACTCTGACCAGTGTTTTTCAACTAGCTCCTGACGACAATAACCAAGTTAGTCTAATAATCATTGGAAGACAAGTGAGAGCATGCATGCATGAAGATATGCATGCACCGCCGAAGGGGCTAATGGGCCTCAAAATTCTCTGGTTAGGAGATCTGTTGGTGTCGGGGAAAATTTAGAAAATAAAAAAACAAGCCAACCTCTGATGAAGATCAGACCATTTCTGAATTACTTTGAAGCTTTTCTCTTCTTTTCTTTGTTCCCAGCTGCATAGTAGATGTATATATAATCAGATTGGAAAATAAGCTTAATTGATAAGACATCCACCATTACAAGTAAATCTATTAATCAATTTCATGCTTCGTTGATTTCTCATACTGGTCGGCCTGGGCAGATATAATACAAGCGAACTGCAGAACATGTTTCAGCGCCTAAAGTTCCCAGTGGAGGAGAGAAACGGAGGGGAGGGGGGCCAGCAGCGGACCTAGAAGATAAGGTGGTGGTCATCTAAGGTTATAGAACAATTTTCAAATTCGTAGTGGTCCTTAGTGAGCTTTAAAAACTGCTGGGAAAATCCAGCACGACTAAGATAAGGGGCGCCCTCTGTGTCTGTAAATTAACGAGAATCTATTTATCAGTGGTCCTGGATTCGTGGATTTAGACCTGTTAAAATGGATAGACATTTATAGGTGTAAATTTAACATGGAGACAACTTTTAAGCTAAAAATAGAGCCACTTCACTGTACATCCCCAGCACTAGGGCGGCGCCGGGTGGGGACCAATCCCTGAACTTTAAGCTCGTAGCTAATTTCTCAAACAAATTTTCTTCTCTTTATTTTTTTTGTTTCAAGAATATCAGACAAGAGTTTAATGTAGCGAAAATGAGCTGTTAACTTAATTTATTTTTAATACTAATATATTAAAAAAATCTAAATATATATAAAAAAACTAATTCAAAGGGAGAAAAGTTTTCAAAATTTTCTAAAAATACCATTTGGGCGGCAATAAGAAACACGATCTTCACGTGACTTCATGTAACAACAATTAAAATTATAAACTAACGACTAAAACAGAAACCAACAAAGGATGGCATTTTTAATTCTACAGTATTTTTTTGTCTTCTAGCTATTATTTTTTACTATTTCATCGTTGAATTTGATGATTATATAATTTGTACCATAATTTTTCTATAATTTTGAAATAAGATTGATTTTTTTTATAATCATATCAACAATCACTTTGTGAATTATTATATATGAATATAATTTGTGAATATTAATTGAAAATATATGAATATAATTTGTGAATTATTAATTGAAAATAAAAAAATTGTATTGTAAGGTTTTTACTCAATTGAGAATAAAGTAAGGTTTTTACAATTTTTTTATTTTCAATTAATATTCACAAATTATATTCATATATAATAATTCACAATTGAGTATAATTATTCTATAGTTTTGAAATAAGATTGAATTATTATATATGAATATAATTTGTGAATATTAATTGAAAATAAAAAAATTGTATTGTAAGGTTTTTACATGATTTTTTCAAATTAATTATTTCTTTCTCTTATTGAGTATAAATTATTGGATCATGATTTTTTCTCTTTTTAATCAAACTTTTTTTTCATATCATAATAAGGTTTTTTTAAAAAAACAATGATTCTCATAAAAAAAATATTTTCATCAAAACACAAAAGAAATAAATGAACAAGGAGAGGGAGTGTTGATTAAAAAGATACATTTTCCCTCCTTAATTAAAATGATTTAGATTTTAATTAATATTTATTTTAATGGCCTCTAGTTTTTTGTTCAAAAATCATGTTCTAATAAAAATTTTGAAAAACAATGATTCTCATAAAAAAAATATTTTCATCAAAACACAAAAGAAATAAATGAACAAGGAGAGGGAGTGTTGATTAAAAAGATACATTTTCCCTCCTTAATTAAAATGATTTAGATTTTAATTAATATTTATTTTAATGGCCTCTAGTTTTTTGTTCAAAAATCATGTTCTAATAAAAATATATGTTTTGTCGAAATAAAAAATATATGTAGTAGTAAAAAAATTGAAAATTCATCTAATAAAGTATATTTATTTTTGACAATTTAAATTATTGATTTTCTCACAAACAACTACTTTTTTTATAACAAAACAAATTAAAATTTGATTTTTAAAATTACCCTGCAGCACTTCATAGAAAAAATAATCTATTACTACAATAATAACAACAATCTTCTTAAAAATATTATCAGACATTTTTAGAGTTTTTTGGAATCAATTCTCTACTGTAATTGAATTTTATTATAGTGTTTGATTTCAATTAAATTAATAAATAAGGGTTTTTTTTCTATTAACCCCAGCAATATATTTGTTCTTTACAAATATTATGTTTCGATAAATAACACTTGTAAATTAAGTATAAAATTAATGTAAGTTGTTTTCTCTTGCAATGTTATTTAAATTAAGTGCGAGTTAATGCCATGCTAAATTGTGACGTTTAATTTATCAAATTCAAAACAACTCTTTTCTAAACAACAACTTTTATTTTTTTTAATATCTAATTACCTATTTTTAACTAGAAGATATGACAACTTCAAAATACAGATGACTTGTATCTCTTCAACGTATTTTTGTGAAGAAATTTTATTAACAAGTTTTAATTCTGATTAATAATAAGAAATAGAAGAGTTTTAAAAACATAACCAGTGATTAATATATTAATTGATATAACAAGTTATTAATTATAATTTTTTTAAAAAAAAAAAGATATATAACTAGCATCTCTTCATCATTTTACGATTATGAATGTAAGGCAATCTATCATACAACCACAAGAAATTAGTTTATTTATTTTTAAAAAAATTACGAGTTTAACCATAAGATATATAACTAGCATCTTTTTATTAAAAAAGAGACACGTGTCAGTTTTTCATAGATTATTCAGCTAATGAAAAGTTGGTTAATGAACCAAATCAAAAGAACCGGATAGTCCAAATTTAAACCACAAATATAGCCATTAGTGTGAACTAAATAATTGCTAGGCTACGCTGGGGTCCGATTAAGTTTTTTAAAAAATATTCGAGTGTTGATGTGAAGGTGTTTTTTAGTAAAAAAAAAAATTATAGGTATTGATTTAATCTGATTTATTAAATTTGATAAGTTAAAAGATAACTTAGATGATTGAGAAAAATATAATTTAATTAAAAAATTATAATGATATTTTTTTAAGTATTAAAATAATAAAATATTAGATCGACTCGGATGGACTTAGGTTAATTTGTTAAATCCACTACCTAGATCATGAAACCCTAATAATATAATAGAAAATAAATTTTAAAAAATATACATTATTAAACATAGTTATTAATCAATTCAATGTTGAATAATAAAATTAAAAACTAAATTCAACTAAAAAATAAGCTACATCGACCCTGGTTAATTTTCTAAACCTCAGTTATGAGATCAAGATAACCCTAAAATAAATTATGAAGCTCAATTGACAATCAACATAATGTTAAAGGATAAAATTAAAAAAAATAATAACTAAAACAACATCCAAGTCAACAAAACAAACTCGCAACCAAAACAGCATCCAAGTCAACAAAACAAACTCGCAACCCGGGTCATAAGATTAATTTTTATTTTGCTTAAAGTTTTTTTATGTTTTTTTGTTTGTTTTGATATATTGATGTCGAAAATAATTTTTTTAAAAAAATATATTATTTTGATGCATTTTTGAGTAAAAAAATTTCAAAAACAATTAATATCACACTTATAAAGACCCAATTAGTTAACCTAAAATTGAAGAATGAGATTGAAAAAAGATCAACTAAAAAATAAAACTAAAGTGAACCGACTTAACCTGTGACTCGTGTTATAACACTGCGATAACCCTCTATAAAGAAAGTAAAAAAAATATTATAAATTTTAATTTCCAATCAACTCAATATTCAATGATTAAATTAAAAATAAAATCAAATAAAAAAAGAAAAAAATTACCCGAGTCAACTCGAATTAAAAGACTAAGATAACTCCATATAAAGCAAATCAAAACAAATTATGAAGTCTAATACCTAGTAAACCTAATATTGGAGGATGAAATTGAAAAAAAATATGTTGAAAATTAAAAAAAATAATTCTCATATTTTTTGTATTTTTAAGGACTAAAGTATATAATGCCTCGGTATTTCATTGCTACAGTGAAATGCTAAGGAGTTTTAGTACATATATTACTAGCTTTGGTGTTAGTGCTTTGCCACAAGAGTTGAACTATTTTTTTGAACAAAAAATAATTTTTATATATTGAAATGGGGTTAGAAATTACATGAAAATGATTATAATAAATGTGTAACAACACTAATTAAAGCTAAGAATACGTTGCTTATTTTTAAACAACATGAGCAACCTATAATAAAATAAGAGACATCAAAAAATAAAATTATACAATGAAAGTTTATTTTTCACTACTAAAAGTCATCACTTGCACTTCCTAAACTGCTTTACAACCCTAATGTACTAGTATTTATTCAAATTAAAACTATTATTTAAATATTAAATTATGTTATCACTATCAATCAAACATATAATTAACAAAAACAACCTAAGTTAAATGACTATAATACTCGTGACTCCAGTTACTTATATTTCTTGGTTTCAAAGGCGAATGTGTAATTTGACTATTTATTAAAAAAATATGAAAAATAGAATTACCATTATTTTTGTTGTGTTGTTTCTTTTATCCTTTGGGGTGTTTTTGTTATTTTACTGTTATTAAAATTATTATTATTAGAAGCATTGTTGTTACTGCTATTACTACTACTATTATTAAAATAACAAAAAATATTAACTTAATTTGAAGACTACTCTTACTATTACTAGTATTATCATTCTTCTTCTTGTTGTCGTTGTCGTTGGTGTTAAAGTTGTTGCAGTTGTTGTTGTTGTTATAATCATCACCACTATTATTATTGCAGTTGTTGTAGTTGTTATAATCATCACCACTATTATTATTGCTTCTTCTTTTTGGCAAAGATAAATTTTACCTTTTGACTATATCCATATTCTGTTTTTGTCTCGGTATTGCCATACACTATCTAGATCCTATTTATGAATAGCTACACCAAATATCCTACATCTAATTACCTATTACATTTAATTAATATACTACATCTAATACATTTAGATTTATCTAATAAATTTAATTTATATTTGATTTTTTATTCCATTTTATTTGAATAGAATTCAAATTTTATATTCATTTAGAATTTATTATTCTAAATTATAATTTAGAATGATCTACCATTATTACTAGTATTATTATTGAAAAAATAAAAAGCATAAACTTGATTTGAAAGATAAAATTAAAGACCATAACAAATTTAACAGAAGGCCAAAAAATTAAAAATTAAAAGAAAAAAAATCAAATCAAAGTTCATATTATTCTTATTGAAAAAATAAAAATAAAAAAAACCTGGTATGAGGAATACAATTGAATACTATAAAAACTTTGACAAGAGAGCAAAAGAAAAAATAAAATAAAAATAAAAAATAGAGAGACTGAATTGAGAATATTATGTATACAAATTAGAATTGAAGGATTAAATTAAAAATTAATAAAAATTTAACATAAAA
>NW_011499852.1:1005091-1010843 GCF_000495115.2 Populus euphratica
ATTTCAAATAAAATAAGTAACAATCAAAAGAATGAGAACCAAATTTGATAGATAAAACATTTTAATAAAAAAATAATAGGAAAAAAGAAAATAACAATTATAAAAATGAGGATCAAAGTTAATATAAAAATTAAATTTTAAGAGATGAAATTGAAAAATAAATATTCAAAAAAAAATACATAGCAATCAAAAATTTGAGGATCAAATTTGATATAATAAGTAAATAATAACATTTTCAAATTTTTCATAATTTTCAAAAAATATTTTCCACCCAAATTTTCCAAGAAAACACTTTCCTGAAAACTAAGCCAAATTTTTCGTTGACCAACTTTCCTAACGGCAAACAAATACAAGAAAGTTTGGAAAGTGATTTCCCTGAAACCACTTTCCGAAAAACAAACACATCCAAAAAAAAAAACACGTTCCTGAAAATCAAACCAAATTTTTCTTTGAACATCAAAAAAAAAAAAACACGTTTCTGAAAATCAAACCAAATTTTTCTTTAACTGAAAAGTGTTTTCCATTGACCAAAAAGTGTTTTTCATTGACCGGAAAGTGCTTTTCATTAACCAACTTCCCTAATGGCAGACAAACATGAGAAAGTTTAGAAAGTAGTTTTTCGGAAACTACTTTCTGGGAATCAAACATGCCTAAAAACTACAACAATTTAATTGATAAAAGGACAACTGGAGCATATTATTTTGAGACATTTTGATACAAGAAAACCCATAAAGGACAAGTAAAAATGTGTAACGATGTATTTGATAGTCCAAGTTTTTCATGCTACCAGACATGCTTCAATTATCTAGCATAAAAATTGGAAAAGATAATATAAACAAAGGCAGGCAGAAATGATCACAAGGGATTGTCCATCCTCTGATTGTGTCAACAAATGCACTTCTTCAATTGGAAATGACTACACAAATTATGAGGTCACATTTATGACCAGCATATGGACAGAAAAGGAAAGTGGAGAATATACCCTTGCAGGAGATTGATCACCGTTGCACAGACAGAATAAGCAGAATATACATTTCTACCGCCTAGACTTCTATCATCGAGAAAAGCATCCAGAAACAGGAAAAGAAAACAAATGATATTTCACATATAATATGGGAAATGTAAAACACTAAAGAAACAAGCATTAAAAACTATAATAAAAAAGCTGTAAACACATTACATACAAATCCAGTATTGGACAATAAAATAGACAAATAACTAGGATGAGAAAGCTTGATGGGAAACCAATTAAAGATGGTCCTCGTAGGAAGCAGATAAAGTAGTAAGTGATATTAATTTTCAGGCCGGGTTTAGTTAGTGAGCCAAAGAGAAGGCAGATGCATCTCTCCACAACTCGCAGGGAAGCGAAGGGCAGATGCCCCCCACAACCAACAGAAAGTAACTAACCCCAGCTCAAGAGAGTAGTAGTTGATCCAAATATCATCGCTGACTACATGCAAAGCTTTTGAACTTGTTAAATTCCAACAAAGCAACAATGAAATGGCCAAGTTATTAACAATACCTGGAACAGATTTGGCTGAATTTGAGGTTGATTTACAGTAAGAAGTTATAGCATCAACTTCGACAAGTAGTGAATTAGCAACGATTAATTTTGAAATCGAAAACAATGGATCATTTCGTGAGCATCAATAACTAATTGATTAACAACCAAATCGAAGCATGAATGAAAGTTGCAGAGGACAAACTAGTTCTGGTGCTGCTTGTTAAAATAAATAAATAAACCAAGTTAGAAAGAAACCTTGATTCTTCAGTAGGAACCCAAGTCCAATATCTGCGGTCTTCAATTCCCGTAATTGACATCCCTTTGGCCGATATCGACATACAAACCCTACCCGTCACTCTATCAAGCCACACCTCCTGTTCAATTTTGTCATTTTTTTAATAAATAAACCCTTAATTCGAAAATCCAAAAAGAAGAATGCTAGAGAGGCAGACCTTATTGCCGTCATCAAAAGGGAGAGGGCGAGAGAGGAGGGCAAATATGTCTTTTTTGGAGAAATTGAGGTATCTATCAGGAGGGAGGATATGGAGCAGATCCTGATAATTAGAAGGCAACTTGTTTTCCCAAACGGAATCGGAAGAAGCGGCTCCTCGAAAAGCACGGTTCAATCGAGCCAGATTGCAAATCTCAGGAGGCGTCAAGTACATGAAAACACAAGCCACGCAGCTCTCCGGTATGTCCCCCAAACCAGGACCACCCATGCCCGCTCCCTCCGTCAGGTTCGATAACGAGGCGCCCATCCTCAAGGCACGGAGAAAGATAAAGAGGGAAGTTGTCAGTTATTGAGAGCTTTTCATCGTAAGTTTTTGCCGGAAAATAGAAGGTAGAGGCGACGAGGGTTTGTTAACTTTGGCCTTAGCTACCAATAGGAGAGGAGGAATTGTGCAGTCGGGTCCCTCCAGTCATGCAATTTTCTTTTCCAGCACAAGCAAACAGATTGCCCCCTCTCGCTCTCTCTTATTCTTCTTTTTTTTTTAAAAAAAATCATTTTTATTTTTTATTTTTTTGTCTTTTTGGTTGTAATTTTTTGAGGCAGCATGTGAAACCCGAGAGCCGTTGCTTGCTTAGAGTGACTCGTGTCCCTTAGCCCAAATTTTTATCTAGTATTCTACCTATTGTTTTTATTTTTATTTTCTGTCCTTTTCTTTCTGCATTCTATCTTTATTTCCTATGTTTTAAAAACTATTTAAGAATATTTGTATCCCGCTTGCTAGTTCCTCTGCTGCTCTTGTTTTATCTTTAAGAAGTTTCTTCTCAAAGTGTAAAATAAAAAATGTCAGCAATGCTAAATGGACCCTTAACAAATCATTTTCTAATAATTTTACAGATAATTAAAAAAATAAAGTTATGTCAATAAATAATCTATCCATGGATACTAAAAAAAAAAAAATACAAGTAATGCTATTTTGATAAAAATGAATGGCAGAGAAAAAACGTTGTACAAGTAATGCTATTTTTATAAAAATGAATGGCAGAGAAAAAACGTTGAAATAAGCAAGTGGGATTCAACAGTTCCCAGTAATTCATTAATTAATAAGATTTGTATCCTACGCTCCTCTGTTTGATGGGCAAAAAAAAATGAAGTAAAAAATATTAAGATAAAGGTAATTGGTTTGATTAGTAATTTAAATAATATGATTAAAAAATATAATAATAAAAAAAATTCATCAAAAAATAATAACAAAAAAAAGATTAAAAAACCTTTATCTTAGCCTATCTAAATTATAAAACAACTCAATATTAAAGGGTTTAATTAAAAAAAACTTGGTTAAACCGGATTAACTCGCAAACTTATCGACTATGGATATAAGATTGGAATAATTTTGTAGAAAAAATACATGAAAAAAGTTTGAAGATCAATTCCTAATAAATCAAAGAGAATATGATAGATCTACAAAAATAAAAACAAAAAAGATGAAGTTCAATCTCTAGCAAATAAAACATTGAAGAATGAAAATTAAAAAAACAAAATTAAAAAAAACAAAAAAAAAGATCCAAGTCCATCTAAGTCAGGTTACAAAATCTATAATCCAGTTATGATACAAGGATAACTATCTTCGAAAGCAAATTGAATAAAATTATACAGCACAGTTATCGAACAACTTAATGTTGACAGAAAAAAATAAAAAAAAATAATTTAAAAAAGCAAAGAAAAAATATGAGTCAACTTAAGTTAACTTACAAACCTTGCGACCATGAGCACATGATCGGGATAACTTAATAGAAAGTAAATGAAAAAAAAAGGTATGAAGATCAAATTTCAATAAATTAAATATTAAAGAATGAAATTGAAATAAATTAATTAAAAAAATAATTAAAAAAAATCAATCCACGTCAAACTTTGAAAAGGATGACTCTGGTCATGAGCTCAAGACTGACCATAAATAATCACTTTGAGTCAACATAGGTTAACTCGTAAATTCGGTGATCATAGGCATAAATTTGAGATAACTCAATTGAAAGGAAAAGAAAAAAAACAAATGGAAGATCAATTTCAAATAAATAAAATATTAAAAGATAAAATTAAAATAAATCAATTTAAAAGAGAGCAGAAAAAAGTTTGTCCATGTTAACATTTGAAATCAATGACTCTAGTTAAGAACCCGAGGCTAATACCATATATGAAAAACCATAAAAAATTATTAATCAAAACTCTAAAAAAAGGTAAAACATAATATAAAAAAGATTAGCTTTAAAAAAAAAAAGGAACAAAACTAGCCCCGACAAACCTATTAAATCTGGTCTAATATCTAAAACTCACAACCCATGAATTTCTTGACTCGAGTTCAATCAAAAAGCTTAATTTTTCATCAATTTAAGATAGCAATAAAAACAACAAAAATCAAAATTTGATAGAAGAAACCCTGAATGATGAAATTATAAACAAAAATTAATCAAGAAAATGATCCCAAACAAAATAAATAGCAATTAAAATAATAAGGACTAAATTTGAAAGATTAAAAAATAAAATGGGTGAAATTGAAAAAAAATATAATTTTATAACCTATTAAAAAATAGTAATTAAAAGAATGATTATCATATGTAAAAGATTAAAAAATGAAAACGGTGAAGCTAAAAATTATATTTGTAATTTTATAGCTTGTTCAAAACAAAAATAAAAAAGTAGTAATCAAAAGGATATAAACCAATTGTAAAGGAAAAAAATGAAAGGGCTGGTTTGAAATTTTAAAGGGGTTGGTGCTAAATTCGAGATGGACAATGCGAAAAATAAGAAAAAAAATAGTTGTTGGTGTCAAACCAAAGACGTGTCTGTAGTCCACGTGTCATAGCATCATGAAAGGGACATTATGAACTTTCAAACACCACTCTGAAAGACAGTATTTAGTGGTTTGATGACCTTACATGTGCTATCTGAATGACTCAGGATGACTCATGAGCTGTCCAACATGTCTTTTAAAATAATATTTAATATATATAAATTATAAGAATTATTATTTAGTAATCTTTAAATCTATAATAAAACAAATATAAAATGACAAAAGAAACCCTAATGAAAGAATTGCGTTGATTTTGTCTTTAAGAGCATTAAAATAATTAAACTATTTTGAAAAAATTAAAATACCAGGACACACCTTTGTAATAGGCATTGTGTTTTTTTTTTTTAATTTTAGGTTTAAATTAACAATGTTAATAAAAAAAATTTTAGGTTTAAATTAACAATGTTAATATGCAATAAAAAATAAAACAATCAATTTAACTGTAAAAAATTTATAAAAGATAATTGTATTATTGTGAAAAAATCATCTTACCTCGTATGCCTAGTTCAAAGATTTAATAACTAGAGAATAATTTTATTATTATACTATTATAATGAACAATATTTTGTTTATGAGATACATAAACTTATCTTTTCTTCTTAAGTTTTTTTTAAATTATTTTAATTTTCCAATCCTTGTATTTTTTTAACTCATGTGGCTGACCCTTTTATATATTTTTTTAAAGGGTAGATGACATGTCGTCTATCCTATATTTTTTTATAAAAACTAATAAATGTTTGTTGTCTACTAAAACGATGGTTGAAAACTTAGGCTTCAATTTTTTTTTTTAACTCAAAACTCTATTTTAAAGTTATTTTTACATAAAAATATAGAGTAAACATATTTAACATCTTAATAAACAAATTTATCAAGTTAAAGATCTCTAAATTGACTTAAAAGAATAAAATCAAATTGAAAAAATAATCTTTTTCAATTTAAATCTATTTTTTTT
>NW_011499852.1:1011158-1024974 GCF_000495115.2 Populus euphratica
AAAATAAAAGGACTAAAATGATATTTTTGTGTAAATTTAGAGCAATCATGTTTTTTTATGTGTTCTAACACTTTGATCCTCAATTTAAATTTTTTGCTTTACAAAATAAGTAAATAATAAAAATTTGGTGATTAATTTGTTTACATAAAGATTTTATCACAAGAAAAAATTGATAATCAAAATAAAATACACACAAACACACAGAAAAGTTCAATGTCTTTTAGTGTATTTTGAAATATAATATTAGTTTTGTTATAATACTTTAACTAGTTATCATATCAGTACTGCACTGCTAGCTAGATTAAAATTTAATGTTAAATATAAGAGAAGAAGGGTTGCCATTACAATGTATTTTTTAATATAAAAAAATTTATTAAATGATAAATAAAAACATGATGCATGCACATGATACAATAAATTCAAAAATATATGAGCATATAAATCATAAAAGAGTTATGAATTTAAATTAAAGTCTAAAATTTGGAAGTCAATCTTCATAGTAAAAAGAAAAAAAATAGATAGGCATATAAATATTTTTTTATATGTGTAGGCTATAAAGAGTCCTAATAGTTAACAACTACATAAATATAATAAATTGATGGATAGAGGAAATATCAAAGTTAAAAGGATCATTTTAAAGCTAAATTTTATTTAATTCTATAATAATGAATATTCAAAATAGTTCAAAGGATTAAAATCATATAAAAAATAAGTCAATAATAATCAAAATATCATGTCAATTTTTTTATGCATGTAAATCTAAATTTAAAAAAACAAACATAAAAGGGACAAGTTTAAGCAAATGGCCAAAAAAAAAAATAGATGTGCATGAGCCATCGAGATTAGGCTCATAAGGTTGACGCTCTTGTACTTTTTTAGAAAGTGAATGACATGTCGTACATCTTATTTTTCTTATAAAAAATAGCAAATACGTGTTGTTTGACTATCTAGATTCCAATTGCTAAAATGACAATTGAAAAATAAGGCTCTAACTTTTTTGTTTTTTAACTCAAAGCTTTATTTTTAAGTTATTTTTACCTAAAAATATCTAGTAAACATACTTAACACCTCAATAAACAAATTTATCAAGTCAATGACCTCTAAATTGGCTTAAAAAATAAAATCAAATTGGAAAAATAATATTTCTCAATGTAGATTTATTTGTTTTTTCAACAAGATAAGGGTAAAAAAACACCTCAATCAAACTTTACTTACCAAACAGAACTTATTGATACCACAATTGATGTTTTTTATTGTCGAAAATGGGCCTAACCATCAACTTTCTCTTTATTCACCTATTTTTCTTCCACTTTCTCCTTTTCTTCTCTCAAAACAAGGATATGGTCAAAATGAAGTTACGGAGAAAAAATAAAATTACAAAAATTAAATGGACCAAGAAGGTAGTCAAAGAAAAATAAACAGACTAAAATAAATTTTTTGTGCAAATTTAGAGCAACCATGTGTTTTTATGTGTTTTACACTTTGATCCTCGGTTTTAAATTTTTTTGCTTTACAAAATAAATAATAAAAATTAATTTGTCTATATAAAGATTTAATAGAAAAGAAAAAATTGATGACCAAAATGATATATAAAGACACACACATACACGAAAAAAATTAAATGTCTTTTAGTATATTTTGAAATATAACATTAATTTTGCTATAATACTTTAACTAATCTCATGTCAATGCTATGCTACTAGCAAGATTCAAATTTAATTTCAAAAGAGAAGAAGGGTCACCATTACAATGTATTTTTTAATATAAAAAAATTTGTTAAATAATAAATAAAAAGACGGTGCATGTGCATGATACAATAAATTCAAAAATATATGGGCACATAAATCATAAAAGAGTTGTGAATATAAATTAAAGTTTAAAATTTGGAAGTTGATCTTCCTAGCAAAAGGAAAAAAAATAGATGCATATATAAATTGTTTTTATAAGTGTAGTCTATAGAGAGTTCTAATAGTTAACAATAACATAAGTGCAATAAACCGATGGATAGAGGAAATATCAAAGGATCATTTTCAAAGCTAATTTTTATTTAATTCTGTAACAATGAATATTCAAAATAATTCAAAGGATTAAAATCCTAGAAAAAATATATTTCTTTAATCAACATCCTCATTTTTTATTTATGCATTTTTTTAAAAATACATATTTTTATTAATAACATGATTTTGAGACCTAGAAATCCAAATTCAATTTATTTTCCAAAAAAACACTCCAAAAAAATTTCTTAAGAATCTTAATAATGCTATTTTCAACCACAAAATACCATCTAATTAATTTAAAAATTTAAAATTAAATTAAATAAAAAAATTTATAGACCTCTTTCTACATTTTCTAGTATGGTTAAATGATAGAATTATCTTCATCAAGCTCTCTTATCTTAAAAAAACTCATTAACATCAAGTCAAAACAAGAGTTGTAATAGGATAATTGAATCCACTAGTCCTCCTGAAGATCATCACGATTAAGTTAATTACATCACTTTAGAGATCATGTTAGATGGGTTAACTAGGTAATTTTAGAGGTTATGGGTCAATTAGGTTACCTCAAAAACCATAGATCCTACCTATTACTTGACCTAAAAGGTGGCATTAACATTATTGTGGCATGACATGTCTGGACAGGACAAGCCTTAGGCTTGTGATCTTGAAAGGCCTCTTTTCATGTTTTGCTCTAATGCATGGTGATGGATGGGTTAAATTCTAGGTCTATTATTGGTGAGTTTTTTTTGGGTCTTAAAGTGAGGGTGTGAAGCATGTGCCCTTGAATAGCTTTTTAAAGTTCTTTATAATGAGATGTTGTGCCAACAGACATAAAAATTGCGTTAATATAGCTTCTCAAATAAAAATTTACTTGTTTTATTGACTCGTCATGATAAGATAAGTTTTTTTAAAATGTAAAAAAATATATTAAAAGTTTAAATTTTTTTTAATAATATTATTAAACTTAATTGAGTGGATAAATTTCAAAACCTCTTATCTTATCTTTTTACCTAACCCAAGATTTTAACTAAATAATAAGGGAGGTAGCCTAATTTAAATTAATTGATTTTATAAATTCAGAAGTGACCAAAATAACTGGCAAAAGTATAGATTAGCTTTTAAAAAAAATTTAAGATAATTTTTTAAAAAATATTTGGTTAGTAAGTAAATCAGTTAAACCTATAATTTTTTAAAAAATATTTGGTTAGTAGGTAAATCCGTTAAACCTATTAATTAAGTAATTTGGATTAGCACGTCAAACCCATGAATTGAATTATGGACTTCACTAGGATTATAATTTTTTTAAAAAATTATTTTTTATTTAACTATATAATAATAAAAATAGAGATCATAAAATCAAACAATAACTCAATGTCGAGATATTTTTTAATAGATGATTGCAAAATCAAACATCAACCCAATATCAAGATATTTTTTTGAAATCACAATAATCTTATAAAAAATAAAACAAAATCAATTATAAAATTAAATTTTCAATTAACCCAATAACTAATAGATGAAATTATTAAAAAAAAAAGCTAAACTTATCAGACCTACGAACCATATCAACTAACTAAAGCATGTTCATAAAATTTATAAAATTTAATATCATGATCTATTTTTTTAAAATATTTTTTGAACTATACAAAAAATATATATGATAATAAAATCAAGTTCATTTAAAAAAAAAAAATACATTCCCCTAAATCCATACATAGGACAACTTGAGTTGCATTAGTAAACTCGAAAATTATTTTAACCCTATAAAAGTATAAAATGTAGAGAAATAAATTACTCAATTTTTAATTTTAAAATATTAAAAAAATAAACAATAAATAAATGAAGCAATACAATCTGTATTACTAATGTAATCCAGCATCGCAACCGATGTCGATGCACAGTAATTTCCCACCGTACCCTTTAGCTTTTCCGTTAACAAGTTGCGTAGACGTGGAACGATTGGATTACAAGTCAACTACGTCTAGTTTCCGAGTATTCCACTATTAATTAAATATTGGTTGCATAATCTTTGAAAAAAGACTAAAGTAAACTTGAGGGCTGTCAGGAAAACAACCTGCGGTCTATATCTACGGTCTTTTCACGACTTTTAACGCCGTGTTTAGAAATGTTGTTGAAATTATATTTTTTTATTAAAATTTATTTTTTATTTTTAAATTATTTTAATCTACTGTTTTTAAAAATACTTTTTAAAAAATAAAATAAAATTTAAATTATAATCATTACTATCATTCTAAATAAATTTAAATTTTTTTAGACTACTTGAGAGTAGTGGAAAGTAATCATATTATTTAATACCTAAACTGCAAGCAATTTTATTTTTTAAAAGTTTGTTCTTTCCAACTCAGACTGTTTAAAAAAAAAATCTCAATTGATCACAAAGCAGCCCCTAGATTCAACAATATGATCTTTGATATGATGTAATATAATATAATATAATTAATTGTGTAATAGAATATAATAAAATGAGTTGATTTATTACATTCCTTTATTTATTTACAAGTATTTATAGTAATATAACTAGTCAGCGTCACACATTATACTATACTGCAGATTAAATTAATTTTTTTAAAAATTATGCAAGCAATGCTAATATATTTTTTCTAGAAAAAGAATGATGAACACAAAATTTGATGCATAAAAATAATAAAGTAGATTAAAAATTATATATGTCCATACATATTAAAAAAACATTTACAATACCAAAAGAATAAATCATGAAGATGAAAAACTAGTGCACCATAAAGATATCTGATTAAAAATTAAAATTTATCTTTAAAAAAATATAAATAATGTTAATGTTTTAATAAATTTCAATTGAAGATGAAAATCCATTGAATTAGCACTTGTCTAGCTAAAATTTAAACTGAATTAATTTAAAATTAATTTTATATGAAACAATTAATCAAGCAAATTAAAACACAACTCAATTGACAAAAAAAAAAAACCTGATTTTACTCAAGAACACGACTTTCCAGCGTTGTTTTTTAAAGTAGTTGGAAAGTAATCATTTTATTAAATGCCTAAACTACAAAAAAGTTTTTTCTTGAAAAAAGCATTTTTAAAGTGGTGCTTTCAAACTCAGATTGCAGTTGAAAAATACCCTCCATTGATCACAAAGCAGCCCCTAGATTCAACAATATTATCTTTGATGTGATGTAATATAATATAATTGTTTAATAGATTATAATGAAATGAGTTGAAATATTACCTTTCATTTTTTTTAGAAGTATTCGCATATTGAAATGAGTTGAAATATTACCTTTCATTCTTTTTTTAGAAGTATTCGCAGCAATGAATGTATTTATTTATTTCTGTGTTTTAAAAATATTTTTAAAAAATTTAATTTTTTGTTAATTTTAAAATAATATATTTTTAAATTATTTTGATGTACTAATGTTAAAAATAATTGTTTTTAAAAAAAAAATATTAACATGTATTTTAACACAATAAATTATTTTAAAAACAACTACAACTACACTTTCAAATAATCCCTTAAATAGTTAATGCCACATGTTATATTATATTACATATCAAATAAAAACAATTAAAATATACATGTGTGTGTAGTGATGCTAACATGTTATTTAAAAAAAATAGTGAAATTAAAATCTGATATATAAGGGTGATAAAATAAATTTAGAAATATATACTAATTCAGATATCTAATCAAAACTAATTTTTACTATAAAAATATATTTGATATTGATATTAATATTTTAATAAGTTTTAATTAAGACTGAAAACTTATTAGGTTGGGCACTTATTTACTTGAGTTTAAAAATAAATTACATTAAAGTTAAATTTCGATGATTCAATCAACAAAGCAAGCTAAAACACAACTTAATTAACCTGATAAAAACTAAAAACTAAAAACTTGATTTCACTTAAAACAACAATATTATGATATTGTTTTTAAAATATTAAGATAATAATATCATGTATCAACTTAATTTAATTTATCAAACATATTACACTTGGTATTAACAAATTTATTTTTTAAAATTATTTTTTTCAATCATATATTAAAACTTATTAGGTTGGGCACTTATTTACTCGAGTTTTAAAATAAATTACATTAAAGTTAAATTTTGATGATTTAATCAACAAAGCAAGCTAAAGCACAACTCAATTAACCTAATAAAAACTAAAAATTAAAAACTTGATTTCACTTAAAACAACAATATTATGATATTGTTTTTAAAATATTAAGATAATAATATCATGTATCAACTTAATTTAATTTATCAAACATATTACACTTGGTATTAACAAATTTATTTTTTAAAATTATTTTTTTCAATCATATATTAATAAAAATAAATACATGTAAGAAATTGATTGTATAATTTTTTTTAAAAAAATATCATGAAGGTTTGTTAGAAAGAGCCCTGCTAATGTAATAATAAAAAAGGATGTGATACTAGTAAAGGAAAAAAAATGGATGTATGTCATTAAATTAAAAAAAAAATCACAAATAAGATTTTAATTAATCCATCTCAATGGATTTAAACTAGAAAAATTAAGGGTAAAACTGGCAAAACACATGCAAAGCGCTCTTGGCCCATGAGAAAAAAAGCAGGCCTCCTGTTTCATTCTTTGTTTTTTTTCTAAAGTATAAAAATACATCAATAATTTATCGGTTAATAATAATTATAATGTTTCAGAAAATGAAATTTTAATTAATCTATTTTGATTAATTAAAAATAAAATAAATGAAAGACAAAACAAGCCAGACACGTGCAAGTGTGCTGGCCCATAAAAAAGGAGGCCATGCCTCCCTCGTAGAAGTGTTTCATTCTTTATCTTTTTATGAAATATAAAAATATATAAAGAATTTATGGATTATTAATATTTGCGATGTTTAAAAATAAATCAATTTTATAAATGTATCAAATCCACATGCAAGGAACGTTCGATTTCGAAACCAAGACCAAAATTTAAAGAAAATTATCTAATTTCATTAATATATTAGATTAATATGAAAAAAAAACCTTTAAAATTGCTTCAAAATAAAATTAGTTTCAATTAATTCGTCTAAAAATACTTTTATTATCAAACCAAAAACAAAAAGTATAAAGAATAACATAGCTCTAAACTTATCAATACTATATATTTGGCCATGATATGCTCTGTATTGGATCAAATTTGTTTAAATAAAAATAATATTTAAATAATACTAATTTTTTTTAAGAAACAAGAAAATTATGAAAAACAGGTTTTGATTTGAATGGTTTTAATAAACTTGATTTATTTAATAATATAATTAAAAATATATTGACTCTAAATCACGTAAACTAAAAAAATTAATAATTATTAACTATAAAAAATGAATTATTAATATTATACTTGGAATGAAAAAAAAAAAAAGTAAGTTAGAGACTCATTGCTGCTAAATAAGTGTAAAGCCAACATCAGAATATGTTTCTAAGATTTCGAGAAACCTAAATCAAATTTGTAAAGATAAACTATTAAATTTAATAATGAATCAATCCAATATAAAATAAAATAATTAAATTAAAAGAAAATACATGAATAAAAAAATAAAAGGATGGACAGAATCAACGCTACGTGAATCCACTGTACCTTGGACGTAGGTCAACAATAGATGAAACAATGGATTCCACATAGACTTCAGGGTTTTTTAAGTAAACACGGTTAGAATCATATGGGCATATGAAACCATTCAACCTTCTTTTTTCCTCTACTTGACTGCCTTCGTAGCTGCAAAGGTTTGCTCTATTATTTAGATTTTTTTGGATTTGAATATTGGGACTAGAGCTTAAAGAAATTTATTATATATATATATATATATATATATATATATTAATTAGGTCAATGTGAAGGATATGCTTTTAAAATCACCCATAAAGGAGCTTAGTCTCAATTGAAATGCTAGCTGGTCTGGAAATACTCTTATCATTAATCAATAAAAAATCATCAAGTATGATATTTATATTCTATTCAAAGGAGTGCCAGCTGGTAAGAACCTGAATTAAAATTTCACAGAAAATTTAACGTTGAAGTAAATTTAATAAAAAAAATTAAATATCATTGATGATATATAAATAATTGATATTTTTTATGTGTTAACTGTGTTAAATCAAAGATAAATTCATAATGAATTAATTTATTTTCAAGAAAATATTATATTTATTAATTTATCAACAATTCAATGAAATATGTCATAATTCAACCATATTTATGTTCTATTGCATGAATATGTGTGTGTTCAAATATATTATTAATCAATTCTAACCATATACATAAAAATAGTGGATTTTCATCATAAAAATATTAAAAGATACTTAGTAACCAGAATAGGTTTGATTTTTAGTTGATTTAAGAGTAAAATTTAAGTCTTCAATGAGTTTTTTGAAAAAAATTAGGAGAATTAGTGGTTTTTTTTATGAGAGAGAGACAGGGTTGTGTTTTTAATCTGAATATTAATTTATTCAAATTTTAATTAATATAGTGTCTCTCTGAAGTGCAACACTTAATTAATATCATGTTTTAAAAGTGTAACAAGATCAAATAATATTATTTTACCAATTATTTTTTAAATGGTGTTATTCTCTAAAAGTTATGTGCGCTCGGGGTCTTGTACTTTTGAAGTACTTGTACTTTTTTTGCTTTCCATGTGAGTACTTGTACTTTTTTTTATTTTTTTCATTTGAGGACTTGTATTGATTTTTTTAACTGTGGTACTTGTACCCATGAATTTTGATGAATAAAGTATCTCCTATAGTTTTGTTATCGGAATGCTCAAGTGGCAGTTCAATTAGGTGGGCCGAGGTTGATATTATTATTTAAAAAAAAAGATTTTAGGGGCAACAACATATTAAGTACTAGTATTTTATAATTGTTTTGTTTGATCATAACTAAAAGTTTTTTTTTAATATATAGTATTTATACTCCCAAGATTTGATCAATCTAGCGCATGAGTTAGTTTTTGTTATAAATATACTAATATGATAGTTATCTCTCTATCAAAAAGGACTGGAAGTTAAAAAACAAAATGGCATATGATATAATTTATCCTTATATAATTATTAAAAATCTTCAATATGTCCCTAAATTTCTAATTATGTTTATTATATCTTTATATGATATCTAATTCTCAAATATACATATATATCATTTTATCTATTTTTTCCATTCAATTCGACATAATTATGGTTTTTATAATAAAAATACCCTTCACTGTAAAATAATATAATTTTATTTTTTTAAAAAAAGAA
The DNA here is from genome assembly GCF_000495115.2 of Populus euphratica. Taxonomy (NCBI): domain Eukaryota; kingdom Viridiplantae; phylum Streptophyta; class Magnoliopsida; order Malpighiales; family Salicaceae; genus Populus; species Populus euphratica. The sequence continues at coordinate 1,020,415 of NW_011499852.1, forward strand.
TTTAATGCTTGAATAATCTTGAATTTTATTTTTATTTCTTAAAATATTATAAGAAATTTTAAATTATTTTTATATTATATCCTTACATAACTCAGGGATAATTTTTGAGTAAAATATATAACCTTGTCAATCTGGATGGAAAAAATTAACAAAAGGATACATCGAAGGATCATGTATTGTAAATTTATGAAGACTTATTCAATTATACGAGGATTGATGAAGTCGTTCATTGTTTATTATATTTGAATGCTTATACTGATTTTTTTAAATAACAAAAAAAAAGAAAAATAATAAAAATAATTAATTAATTATATTAATTTATATTTAAGCTTCTATCATTACCTAAAATAAACCCTAAATAATGATTAAAAAAATGTAAACTTACCTAAATAATCTATTAATTAGTTTTTTTTATTATTTTAATTTCTTTATGAGAAATTAAAAATTTTAAAAATTGAAAAAAAATATTTATTTTATACACATGGCCCCATTTGTATTGGTGATAATTAACATGTGAGCTGATTTGAAATATACGTTTATGAAAGTACTTGATTAGATTTTGAGAGTACGAGCAGTCAAGTAGACAATATCATCAAGTACAAGTATTTCATTAAATAAATGAAAAATATAAAAATAATATCAACGGGCATATTTAACAAAAAAATAAAATAAAATAAACTGTTATATCAACACTCCAATAATAAAATTAACAGAGGTATTTGATGGATGAAGGACGTATTTAGAAACGCTGTTTTGTACAATGTTCTTTTAAAATTTAAGTTTTTAAATTGTTTTGATATATAGATATTAAAAATAAATTTGTATAAATAAAAAATTCTTATTTTAATATATTTTCAAATAAAATATACTTTAAACTATAACTATTACCACATTTCTAAACACACCTTAAAACTTATAAATGCATGTATCTCAATTGAAAAAAAAAAAATAGTTCAAGTTTCCAAATGGAAAAAAGAAGTATAAATGCTTCAAATGACATACACACATGCACATTATACCTTTGTCCACGCTATGCTGTGAGAGTGTGAGTTGAATAAAAAGAATGATTATAAAAAAGTATTTAGATTTTATTAATGTGCTTTTTAATAGAAAAAAAATTAAACTATATAATAATTGATATAATGTGATCTAGTTGATGTGGCAAGTTAAAAGACAACCTAAATGATTAATAAAAAAAATAGTTTGACTAAAAAAATCAAGATAATATTTTTTTTAAATATTGAAACGATAACATATCAGATCAATTTGAATTAATTCGGGTTAACTAGTCAAATTCACTATTAAAATCATGCGACTTTGATAAACCTATAGAAAACAATTAAAAAAATATTAAACCAAATTCTTAACTAATCTAATGTTAAATGATGAGATTAAAAACAACATTAAATTAAAAAGCCGAGCTAACTAGGGTTATGAGATAGAAAACACATAAAAAAATATGAAGCTTAATTATAATAAATTTAATGTTGAAGTATGATGTTTGGAAAAAAAAACTAATAAAAAAAATTACTAGTGTTAATAAGGCTAACCCGTAAAATAAATAACTCGAGTTATGAGATCAAAATAATTTTATATAAAATAAATTAAAATAAATTATAATATAGAATATCTAGCAAACTCAGTGTCAAAAAATATTTTTTTAAGTAAATTTAAAATAAATAAAAAATTCATCAAAATTTTAGAATTAAAATAAAAAGGCATTAGCATATCACTTTTTGTTAATGTTGTGGAATGTTGGGGCTTTTTTATTGATGTATTGACAACTAATTGTTTGATCATTGATCATCATTAAAATGAATAATTTATAAAAAAAATATATATGAAATATTAAAAAATTACATAAATCATTTAATTTTTTTAAAACACTTGATATAAGTCCTCTCATATTTAATTCAAAATTACAAAAACCCTCTTTTTATATCCAAAATACTTTTAAAACCATCCTCGTAGCATTAAAGGCATTTTAGATACTAAAGGGAGTATTAGTAATATTTTCAAACTTTTAAATAATCATTGTAATTTTATGATAATTTAAAAAATGATTTTATTATTATTTAAGAATCATGGAAAAATCAAACAAGAATTTTTTTTCACAATATATTTTAATGAAACTTTTTTTAAAAAAAAAGATAAAAAAAAGTTAGAAAAATGAACCAAGGATCTCACAAAGAGTACAAAAAAACTAACGTGTGTGGTTTTGCAAGGCCAAACTTGCATGTTGGATTTTAATTTATTTTTTTCCAATATTTCTAGTAAAATAGACAACGTGTCATCTACTTGTCTATTTTTTTACCACTATAAGGTTGTTGTAAAATTGAGCTCGGGTTTTTTGGATCAAAAAACTATTTTCAATTTATTTTTAGTAAAAAAACTAATAAACACCCTTATAACCTTAACAAACAAATCTACTAACCTAAAATACCCTATAATTATCCAAAAATACAAAAACAAATTGAAAACAAAATTCTTTCTTAATGTTAATCTTTTTTATTTGGCAAGGAAAAGGATAAAAAAACCCTCAATGAAACTCATTTCATTAAATGCAATTTGTTACCATTAAAAATGACTTGTTTTGACTTTAGAATTTCATTAGTAATCAACTTTCTTTCTACTTTATCAATTTTTAGCGACTCTTTTTTCCCTTTCAAACCAACAACTAAAAACTAAGCAAAATAAAATTTTAAATTAAAAAAAAAATTGCAAAAACCAAAGAGACTAAATTGAAAATTGAAAAAATTTTGAATATAATTTTTTTTTCATAAGACAAGATTTGAGGAGTACAAATAAAAACAAAAACCCTTGATTTTAGTTATAATATCATATTAGGTCCATGTGTTTTGTTATTTTTTCAACTAGTAAAAATGATTTTCAGTGCAAAACTAAGCATTAATAAAATGTTGAGATGGTTTTTTAACACCTCAAAAACCTTATAGCAATCTAACAAAAAACAATTTTCTAAGCTCAAATCTAAAATAATATAGTGTGTAATGATATGTATGTGTGTGTGTGTGTTTTTATGTAAAGAATGGGAAATTAACAAGATAGAGGTTGTGTTTTATTAATGTCCAAGGATAGAAGGGATAAATACAAAAAATATAGAAACATGTTTAATCGAAGAGACGAAGAAGAAGACATAAAACAAATTTATCTATGTAACAGTTTTAAAATGACTTTCTATATTCTTAAAAGAGAAAGTTTATAGAAATATATTCGTTTTGTTCCCACCATATATGTTTCTTATATTCCAAGACAATAACCAAATATGATGAACACACTAAAACACTAGTTATATCAACAGGAGCTTATGCAAGCTAATGGAATGATTTTTCCAGGGAATTTTATTCACTAAAAATACATATTATCAAAGCATAGATGCATATACCAAAAATAACTAGGCTAGAGTGGTAGATACTTCTAGTTACTTCACCTTTGTATATGGCAATCTCATTACATGGAGAAGTTAGAAAACAAGGTGTTGTTGCTACCTTAAGAGAGTGTTTGTTTTTGCTGTAATTATTGTGGTTGCGGTTGAAAAAAAATGATTTTTAAAAAAGCATTTTTTTTTATGGTTTGTGTATATATTTTGTGTGTTTGATTAAAAGTGTGGTTTGATTTTATTGTGGTTAAAAACATGTTTGGTTAAACCTGTGATTGTGGTTGCTTTTGTACATAAAATAACTAAAAAGGACATAAATGAAATAATTCTTTGTGTTAAGAGGAAATAAAACATTTTGTCCACATAGAAACCAACAAAATAATAAAAGCGTTATTTGTTATCACAAAATAAACATTATTTCCCTATCAAACTATTTGCAATGCCATCACAAATATAATCCATACGTGACGCCCTCTAGTGCCCACTTGTTTGTGATTATGGAACGATATCAGGAAAAGTATCTGGATGAACGAAATCAGAATGGCTATCAAACTTGTTGAATGCAATATCTTGGCCTGATTTCCGTTGAATATAGTTATGCAGCGCCATTGATGCGACAACAATTTTAACCTGTGATTTGTAAGGAAACTCAGGCATGGTTTGCAAGACTCACCATCTTCTTTTCCAAACTCTAAATGTACGTTCGATTACACATCGTAATGATGAATGGACTTGATTGAATAGTTCCTCCTGACTTCGTGGTTGTCCTTTTTGTTAAAATTCTGGAAGATGATATCTCTCCCCTCTATATGGATCCAAGTAACTGTACTCATTTGGATATCCTGAATCAACAAGATAATACTTCCTTGCATAAATTTAATTATTGTTTAATGCTTACAAAATATTTCATAGAAAAAAATTAGACCAGCTAAACAACAACCATATTTTTTTTACGGGTGAATACCTTTCGGTGGCCGTGGAAATTATATGTTTGTATTTTCAATCACTGACACGACGAAAAGATTGTTGTCTTCTCCCAAGTACAGGAGTGTCGAAGTAATAAATAACCCGGCAAGACCGTGGTCGAACCACAGGGAGGTTAATTGTACAAATTATAAATAACAATAATACAACAACAATAACAATAACAATAACAACAACAA
>NW_011499852.1:1025776-1028874 GCF_000495115.2 Populus euphratica
TTGTCCTTTCAATTTCAGTTCTTAAATTCATCAATCAATCCTTTCATTTATGTTATAGGCCTGCATTAAAAATAGACATTTACCATAAATTAAAGGTATCTTATATTATTAGATATATTATTATAAAACATGCTTTGGTTAAGGAGTTATTGATACTTCAAATGCAAAATGATGATATAAAACCATGATAAAAATGCACTTTTAAGTACTAATCAATCACCTTATAAAATATTCTTGTATCGTGAGCACTACCTTCCCACCCAGCCCGAATAAATGTAAATTGCATGTCAAAACTACATGCTGCCATTATATTATGCGTCGGTATACCTTTTCTACCAATAAATGGTAATTGATTTTCTTGTGAAACATATGTATGTACATGTGTTCCATCAATCATTCTAATGCAATTCTACAAAAATAAAAAATTTGTTGCTGAATCAATTTAATTGCAGTTAAATTTTGAATTTAACCTTTTAAAATATTTAACTAGTACAAAGTATTGCTTCAGATTCATTTCAATTTCTAATGGTGTTGTTGTGAATTCTGGATCTACTGGTCTGATTAAATCAGCAGCTAACAAGCACACAGAATAAAGAACCTCGTTGAAATTCCTGGAAATGGTTTCACCTGAATGTTGAAAACGCTCCTGAACTTCCCTGTTAGAAGGACCTAGAGCTAAAGTGTAAAGAAATATGCCTACTTTCTCAGTAACACTCATCTGTCTAGATGGTTTCAACCCGTACATCGTTTCCAACTCAAAAGCCAAACTTTTCAATGTGTCTGTATCCATCTGAAACATATTCACACAATGCACTCAATGCCCATTTAAATTTCAATCAACCATCGCAAGCCAGTGTTGTATGAATCCATACATGGTTTTTTATAAATATACGTATTGCAATACAAAGTCAGAGCTCCAATAGTGAATATGACTAATTTAGTGCGATCATACTCTCTATGCTAAAATAAATCGCCATCATCATCGTCATCCTGTTGAATTAGGTCGTCGTCTTGAACCTCACTATTATAGTTCCCACAACCATCATCGAAACTACTTCTAAAACCACTTTTAGAACTTGTACTAGCAAACCTATTAGACATATACTGACCAATATTATTCATAATGTTTTCATAATGATCATTAAAAAGTGCATTAAACCAATTCACATCCATATCTACAAACACAACTTAATATCAATTTTGAACCTGCAGAGTACCAATAAAAAATACATGTTTATTGAATAATATGTTTTGAATTTTTGTGCCGTTAATGGCAGTTGTGGAACATATTTTACTTATATGTAACTCATTCAATATTTTACAACACAACAATAATTGTAATTTTCAACTTGCAATGTAATGGTTACATGACAGTTTTTATTGTGGAATTTGTTTAGAATATTTGTAACTTAATGGCGACAGTAACTTATCCCAAAACACCTACATTGCAGCAATCCCTAATAACCGAACTTATTAACGGTGACTTTAACTTAAGCAAAAAACATTGAAATTGAAGCAATCCCTACGAATCAAACATATTTTACTTATAAGTAACGCATTCAATATTTTATAACACAACCTTAAATTCAACCCTCAAAATAGTATTCATACACATTGGCATTCTTGAAATATTTAGTGGTAGCCAATTAAGGTTTTATGAGAATAAAAACTAGAAAGAAGGGACTGTTATACACACACTTTTATCTAGTAGCTTGTTTGTTGTCCATCTCAGAAAAGTATAAAAACTTAAGCAAACTTAGCATTCAGCTTATAAATAGAAAAAAAACATAAATGAACTTGCTTTCTTGACTATAACAACAGCCCTATCAGATTTATCATCTTAATTTGGTAACAAAACATAAAGATCAAGTTTTTTAACTAAAAAACAGCTCTAATCAACAATTAATCTTCTAAAGTCAATGAACTTGATGTGGCAGTGTAAAAACAGAAACCAAACCTTTTGAAAATAGCTTGCAATACACGTAGAAATGCTTGCAATATTTGTGGTCAGCTAATAAAAATGTTTTAGAATGATAATGCAGCTTAAATAGAACCACACACACAACACAAACCATGATATCTTTACTGCCATACCCATTAGCAAACCAAAAATTTGTACCATGAACAACCATTCAACCCAGCAACTTCCATTTAAACCTTTATCAGCCATTCAAGTAAGAAACAATAATTCACAGCATTAGCAGCCATTCAACTCATAAAAAACCATCAAATCCATTAAGTTACAATATCCAATTCAAGGCTGAAAAAGCAAACTGAACACAAAGTTTTACAGCCATTCAAACAAGGCTATAGAAATCAACATGAAACCTAAAATTACAACTTGTAATAGGTACAACAATATCTGTTACAGACATCTCAAACATAACCAATTAGCCTACAGGTATAAATACAAAGGAAGTACTCAACATATCATACGTTACAAATTAAGAAACTTGGGAAAAACAACAATGACATAATCGTTTGCATCAACCATTTGACATCAACACAGCCACAACAACACCTCATGCACCTCACCTATTGTAATTTTTTAACTATGAAAAACACATAACCATACAATATGTTAATGGCTGATTAGAATACAAACCAAATATGATAAGTGTGTTAAACATTAAAAACAATTCAAATTATGAAATGCATGCAATACTTACCAAAACAAATAACACACAACAAAATTGACTTGCTGCAACATATAACACACAATAATATACACAATTGTAAGTTTCCCTATATCAAATATACACTTACTTCAAGGTCTGTGGTTTGCCCTTCGATCGAACATTACTTTCAGCCACTTAAATTTTTGATCTATATCACTAATTGCTGCCCACATTTCCCTCCTACTTCTAACCATAAAAAACTCAGTTGCAAAACAATACAGCTCATTGTCAAACACCACTTCCTCAATGGAGTGAAACTTCTTCATCACCTCTTCTATGCTACATCCTTTTTTTTTATCCAAACTGATTAGTACTTAAAAGTGCATTTTTATCATGGTTTTATATCATCATTTTGCACTTGAAGTATCAATAACTCCTTAACTAAAATATGTTTTACAATAATGTATCTAATAATATAAG
>NW_011499852.1:1033553-1042080 GCF_000495115.2 Populus euphratica
TAATCTCCCTGTGGTTCGACCCCGGTCTTGTCGGGTTATTTATTACTTCGACACTCCTGCACTTGGGAGAAGACATCAATCTTTTAGTCGTGTCACAAACCATTTGACGTGTATTCACTTTTGGTAGACACACTATCAATTAACTTATTTAATCACGAAAACAATTGCGATCCCCTTCCGGTACCCTTTTTTTTTCTTATTTTTTTAGAAACTTTGTTGCACACCTTTTCTCTTCCCACTACTACCAATGGAATTGCTTGTGCTATTGGAAAAGTGACACCAACCATCATATTATTGACATCGATAATAAAATTTAGTAGATTATCCTCCTCAGATCCACTACCTTCCTCAAGATGAGGATCCTCATTAACTGCATTAGTTTGCCTTTCACCAACACCATCTTATCAGAATTCAGACCCTGTGATGAAGCCCAATCATACTGACCGGTAGGAACAATGTTTGTAAATATGATATCATATTTACAACATAATGTTGGATTGATGCTAGCATGCCTAAACTTTCTTGCTCCGGGTATCTCCTACAACAAGGGACAATCAAGATAAAAATGCATAAAAAATAATGTCAAAATTCTTAATCAAATAGTTTATTACAGCTCTAAATATACTGGAAAAAAAAAACCTGGTTTTTAGCTTTCCACTATTCATCTGGTGCCAAAATTGTTCCAAGTTTAGCACGCCATCCTACTCCTGTTTCAGAAATCAACATTTTCTATATTCTCCAATCTTTTGTAATTCCGTCCCGCTTATTCTTTAATTGTGCTTTCATTAATGCATGGCTAGTTTGATTCTTAAAGCAATTCATAACATATTTTCACCCAACTTTGTCGAAATGTGTGTTAGGTCGCTTTCACCCAGCTTTGTCGAAATGTGTGTTAGGTCACATACCTTGCTTAATTGCTTTAATATATATATCATAAAAGGCATGCAACATCTCTAGTCCAACAAGCCTTATCTTGTAATTGAGAATCGTTCATGTTCTTGGTTAAAATGTGTTGTCTATGTTCTCGGTTAAAATGTGTTGTCTAATATACAATCAACAGGTTAATTTTCTAGAGGCGATGTAAAGGACATAGAATGCACAATCTATCTTAATTAAATCGCTAATTGAAATACAACATGCAAGTTGAGAACATAAACTTAGCATAATCAGCTTAACACTTTAATTTCTAGGTTTATTTTCATTAATATTTCAACAAGCCAATGTTTTTATTTCCTAAGCATAAACTATCAATTATGTAATATTACATTAGATGCTGAGATTTCTTAGATAAAATTTATTTCCATTAATTACATAAGAAGACGTTGTATAGAGCAGATAATAAAATTTATTTCAGTAGCTTGATATTAACATAGGTTTTATGTTTATTTCTATTCAACTGAGATAATAAAACTAACAATTAAACACATGTAAAGCACAATAACTGACACTGATGATAATTGGTGAACCGAAACAGAGATTAAAAATCTAACAAAAACACAACTGTTAAAACCTGGAAATGCTTAGGGAAATGTTCAACTAAACAACAAAATGTTCAATCGAAACATAATAGAGAAGATGACTAGCTTCAGTCCCATTTTCAGTAGCTTGTTATTGACACATGTTTTAAGTTTATACCCATTCAACTGAGATAATGAAACTAGCAATTAAACATATGTAAAGCACAACAACTAACACTGATGGTAAGTATTGAACCAAAACAGAGAGTAAAAATATAACAATAACATAACTGTAAAATATGAAAATCCACAGCAAATGTTCAATTACACAAAAAAAAATATTCAAACAAAACATACATAATAAAATGCAACAATTACAGACATGTTAATTCTCAAAAAACACACCGCAACTGAAACTTATAGAGTAAAGTAATTGTGCAACCGAAATAGAGCAACTATCCTTTAATTTACCTGCAACTATCCTTTAATTTACCTGTGCAACTGAGACAGAGATTGGTAAGATGCTTGTGCTTGAGCTTTTCAGGAGACTGATTCCGATGCCCTTTTTGGTTCTGACAAAGAAAACAATGTGAAGAGAAAATTATAATTAGAGAAAACCATTTGTTTTAGCAGATAAGACATGATATATACATTTTTTTAGGTACAGTGCCAAGAAAATTACCTTGATGAGTGCGTATCTTCTTCAACCGCGAAAGGAGTTCATCATAGTAGCAAATTAGTGGCAGATGGGCTTGATCTACACTCGGCTACAAACATTAGTGATTGGTCGATCTGTGTGAGAGAATGGAAGAGCGTGTATGGGTGTTTTTGACACAGCGAAGCGCAAGGAGGAAGAGAGCTCAGTTGAAGGGAGGCGAATGTGGAGGAGGAGAGACGACCATGATGGCAAAGGACAGATAGGGCTAATTAATTTTTTTTGGTAAAGGAAAGTAAATGCAGTGTTTTCTGAACAGCAGCCACGACAAAAGCAATACAGAGTTGCTTTTGTTTATCTTGTGTTTGGAACGCAACTTGTCTGGGCCCTAGGGTCCTTGAAACCATGGGCAGTTGTTAACCAAATAGCTTACAAAATATAACCGTAGAAAACGTGAACGCTATCACGTAATCTGAAGATCAAATTATGGAGTACCTTAAAATTAATAGGTTAATATTCTCATAAAAATAATTTTAATTAAATGTTTTAAAAGTTTTTAAAAAGTCATACATATATGATATTCATGCACCAACTTAAAATAGAGTGTTTAGATGTCCTAATTGTCTGTATGGGATTTTAAAGTTAATTTTATGATTATTAGGTCATTGGTTTTCCTATATAATTAACATCTTAAGTTAGTGAGGAATAGTATTATACATATCGTATCTCTCTTATTATTTGGATAAGAAAATGAGAAGAGGAATTTCATCTCATTGAAAATAATTATTTTGGTAACTGACCTAATAATTTAGTTTCTAAGAAAATAAGAAAAAACAAAGTATTAGTTATCTAACATATTCATTTATTTAGTGACAAATGAATAACGTTGGAATAACATGTAGGGTTTTTCTAACGTGTCCTAAAAACACAAGTTAACTAATGCAAACGAAATATCTTAATTTTTATAATAAACAATATTATATCATGAATTTGAATTCTTCTGAACTCACCCAATTATGAAAGTGAAATATTTCAAATCCAGCATGTGTCCGTTGAGAGCATGTTAAGGAAAACCCTAAATATAAAACTAATTATTGATTACAATTAATTACATTTTCTCACGGCTGATTAAAATTAAAAATTAAATTGAAACCAGAACTAGAACTAACAAATCATTGACCTAGTCACAAATGAATAGTGTTCCTAGTTACACATGAGTAGCGTGTCGGGAGACTATAAATGAATTAGAAAGGATGCTGGTGGCTTCTAAAATTTTTTATTTTTTGCAGGTTAATTATTTTATGTTTTTTAATTATTTTGATATATTAATATTAATAAATAAATTTTAAAAAATAAAAAATATTTTAAAAAATAATCTGTTAAATTTACAACTTCAAATTTGATGCCTGAATGGCCACAGGGCCCTCAAGGCCTGTACTTGCACCACCTTTGTCTTTTCTTACGTTTTGTATTTGTATATCATATTTTGATTAATAATGTCATCCTGCAGGTGGGTTCTTAACTTCCAACTAGTTTTCAATAAATAATAATAATAAATAATAAAAATACCTGTGGATCTTTTCCTTAGAAAAGGAGGTGCTACAGCCAAAACCATGGGCAGTTTTCTGTCAAACACCACAACAAAACCTGTTGCAGTAAAACCGGCTGCTACGCTCTTTGTATTCTGCTTTATTTTATTCTGTCTCCACCCTCTTTTTATCCTTCACTTTCACTCTCTATTCTCTTGCCATTTACGTCTTCTCGCCTTTGTCTCTCTCTCTCAGCTTCTCCCTCTCCTTCATTATAATTTGCCTGCAAAGGCTGAATGGGCACTCAAATTTTTCAGGGCATTAAAGAAGTTGCTTTGCAGAACTTGATATTGCGTTTCAGCTTCGATCTTTCAGACCTCGGTGCTTTGAGCAATCATCTTTAGTGGTTTTTGTTCCAAGCTTCAGTTCTCCTGCTGCCACTGGGTATGCTTTTGTTTCTTTTCTTCTTTTTTTAACACCTTCATTTCTGCCACCCAATTATGCTTTAGAATTGGATGCGCTGGTATCTTATAACGTCCCAACATGGGGTATCTGACGCATTAGGATCTCAACTGGGTTTATTCCTAAAATCTTGAACCCAATAGAAAGTTTTAGAAAAGTAGCTGATGACAAAATTCTCTCATTGGTAGTGGATAAGGTAATTAAGTAAGTTTTAGGAATTAAGTATTTTTTGTTAGGTTGATGGAACACAATGATTTAGGTGGTGGGATATTTCCAGGCATGGGATCAGGAATGCTAGGACTAGAATTGCCACTACACCAACAACAAAACCCACAAAACCCTCACCACTTGCAGCATCCCCAGATTGTAGCTTATACTCACCATGAATCTGATCACCACCAACACTCTCAGCAATCTGCCAAACATGCCTATCCTTTTGCCTCCACAAAGCCTAAACAATTATTATCACCATTGAGTAATGAAGATGAGCCTTCTTTCACTGGAGATGACAGCACCACTGATGGAAAAAGGAAAATTTCTCCATGGCAAAGAATGAAGTGGACTGATAATATGGTTAGGCTACTTATAATGGCAGTGTTTTACATTGGTGATGAGGTTGGGTCTGAAGTGAGTGATCCTATAGGCAAGAAAAAGCCCGGTGGGCTGGCACAGAAGAAAGGGAAATGGAAATCAGTTTCTCGGGCAATGATGGAGAAAGGGTTTTATGTGTCTCCACAACAATGTGAGGATAAATTCAATGACCTGAACAAGAGGTATAAGAGGGTTAATGATATCCTTGGAAAGGGGACTGCCTGCAGGGTTGTGGAGAATCAAAGCTTGCTTGATACTATGGATTTGTCACCGAAAATGAAGGATGAAGTGAGAAAATTGCTCAATTCCAAGCACTTGTTTTTCAGAGAAATGTGTGCTTATCATAATAGCTGTGGCCATGCTCCAAGTGGGGTTGCCTCTGGTATTAGTAACTCGCCAGAGATGGCTGCAGACCCGTCTCATGCTCAGCACCAACAAGCAACACAACAGCAACAGCAATACCAAAGGTGTTCTCATTCAACTGAAAACACTCAAGTTGTAACCAATTCGATGACCGAAACAGAGGGGTCGAAAATGGCAAAATTGGCAAGAAATGAAGAGGATGACCACGACGAAAGCGAGGAAGATGAAGATGATTATGCGGAGGATGAGGAGGAAGAGGATGATGATGATGAAAGAGACGATGATGAAGAGGATTATGAAGAGAATGAGGACGAGGCAGTAGAAGGCAATTCAAGGCATCAAAACGGGCATGGGCATGGAGATGAAGATGACCGTGACGAGAAATCATCACGGAAGAGGCCCAGAAAGGAAGTGTTTTCAACAACATCATCTTTGATGCAGCAATTGAATGGGGAAATAACGAACGTGCTCCGAGATGGAGCAAAGAGTTCATGGGAGAAGAATCAATGGATGAAGCTGAAGTTGGTGCAATTAGAGGAGCAGCAAGTGAACTACCAATGCCAGGCATTTGAGCTTGAAAAGCAAAGGTTGAAGTGGGTGAAATTCAGTAGCAAGAAAGAGAGGGAAATGGAGAGGGCTAAGCTAGAGAATGAGAGAAGAAGGCTTGAAAATGAGAGAATGGTACTGATTGTAAGGAAGAAAGAGCTTGAGTTGCTTGATACTACACATCAACAGCAACAACTGCCTTCAAACAAGCGGAGTGATCCTTCTTCCATTGCTGGATGAAATGTACTATAACAGATTAATTCTAGATAGTTTTGATAGATAGGAATGGCATTTTTTTGTTGTTCTTATAGGTTTATTCTAGATAATTTGCTACCATTTCTGTACAAATTAATAATATATGAATAAGACCAAGAACTCGGAGAGTTTGTTTCTCTTGAATGCATTTTTTTCCCTCAAGATGATGTCTAATCACTTGAGAGTGCCACTCTCGCTACATGTTCAATTCCTACTAATTAAAACTCTGAAAGTGCTTGGGGACAAAGCTAACAGATGGGTGTTCTTGATGAGAAATATTGGATTGACAAATAAGATCCACTATATTGCTGAAGCGAGGGAGTGAGGAGTGGCGGGGCCATGTAGGGTCATGAGCAGCAATTGTCCTTTTTTTTTTTTAATTTCTTTTATATTAAAATATTAATAATATTTTAGGAGGTTTAATTTTTTTTATTGGTTACAGTTAACCCAATTTAGCTATTGTTAACTTATAATATAATATAATATATGTGTACAATATATTTTATTAATTTTTTTATATTTTTATATTTTTATTAATTAACCGAGAGCTTTTCTTCTTTCTTTAGGCTATTATTTTTATTTTCTTATAATTTTTTTCTCCAAGTCCTAAACTATTAATTAATTAAACAAATAATATCTTAACTTTATGCTTAGATAAATTTTTTTATCTTTTCTATTTATTTCATTATTTAATTTTATTTTTATTCTTTTATAATTAATTATTGAAAATGTTAGGATTTATGATCATTTAAAAGTTTGTTAAATCAATATGTATATGGATAATATTATATACATATGAATATAAAATGAAATGGATTTTAATAAATTGATAAGTATTTTGCTATGAATTTCATATTAAAAATGGATATTGATGAATTTATTAGTGATTAAAAATAAATTATAGGATAACTCAAAAAATTAAAGATATAATAGAGACATAAAAAAATATTTAATATTTATGTTTAATCCACCTATAGAAAAAAATAAGTCAACAATAATAATATTAATTTGCCATGACAATTCTTTTAATATATGATTTTAGCTACTCTCTATCATATATTAGTATAAAATTATTGCCAAGAATTTTACTAGTTCTTGAAAGATTTAGAAAATGTAAGTATTTAACTCATCTTAAACTAAAAATAGATAAATGATAATTTGATTATATATATTTTAAAAAATATTTTTGATGAGATTGATTATAAGTTATTATGAATTGGTTTTAAAATATTAAAACTCCAAAAAAAATTATATCCTAGGATTTTTTGTTTCAAAATCATTTTTAAATTAATTTTGTTTGGTATGAGTTAATACATATATTTAAAATTAATTTTTTTATATAATATATATCTACATAATATATAATATCAAATATTTATTAATAATTTATTTTTTATTTAAAAAATTATGGCTCTGTCACTGGAGCGAGAGATGGCAGAGACTAGAAAAGCTTCCTTTGCAGGAGCGGTCCCATGGCCATTCCCTCTGCCGTGCTTCATGCATTATAGACCAGTTGCCGGGCAAGAAAGAGTCCCACACTAGCTGAAGTTCCAACTTCTGGTCCATGGGTAAAATCCTTTGCAATTACAGTCCCTATTAGCAAAGCCTACAAGATTAACGTTCAATTTTGAATTTTGAAAGAGGTCCTGAGACCCTGCCTGAGGCTTAGGCTCTGATGAAGGATACGAGGAGCAGTGGTATACTGCATTGCATCCTTGGAAGGGAGTTTGTGAAAGCAAATCTAATCCAAGGGTGCAAGTAAATGTTACGCCTGGTGAAGACTCAAACCCACATTCGACTGATTTGAAGCCAGATCCATTATTTAGGACACAGGCGGAGACGTCCATGAAAATTTATATGTTATTGTTATTTCTTTATAAAAGAAGCTGGTTCACCTCCATGAACAGATGGTGGCACCAGGATCGATTCCATTCTGGCTGTCGGGTCTTGAACCTCGCCATAGTAATTGAAGGGGAGAAAAGAGAGCGGTTACTTTCTAAATTTTTGGGACACGACTCCCAAAGGCATCGGCAGCATCACGAATACTAGACGCAGTTGCATCCAGGATGAAGTTGAATTCGATGGCTATATATATATATATATATGTATATTTGGACACTTATACTTCGTAGATCCGCTGGAGTGAAAAGCAAAAGGCCGAGCTCAAAACGCATAGCATTTCATTTTGGACATAAATTTCTAGAACCAGCTGTTCATGCGGGAAGCAAATGGCCTTTGATAATGAAGTAAAAGTAGGAAAGATGGATATGAGTTTCCACGACATTCATTTCAGGTGTGAACAAAAGTCAGTGTCACCGTTCAAACACCAAAACAAGCTGCTGGTCATAAAACCTGGTGGGATGGATACAGCCTCACAGGTGCCAGGAGCTGAATTCACCACCTGCTTTCATAATTATGAGTGCGCTAAAAAAGCACAAAAATTTATGGGGTTTGAAACATTTTAATCCTCAAGCTCAATAATCTTGACCACTGATGCATCCCCAACTTTTTGGCAAATAACTACCCTGTCATGCGACTTTATTACTCCGGAAGCTTTTCCGTGATCAAGAGCAA
Source organism: Populus euphratica (assembly GCF_000495115.2). NCBI lineage: Eukaryota > Viridiplantae > Streptophyta > Magnoliopsida > Malpighiales > Salicaceae > Populus > Populus euphratica. Next base: position 1,041,986 of record NW_011499852.1, read on the forward strand.
CCTTTAGAATGGACTCATTCGTAGCACTTGTAGATTCCGCCTGCAGGAGTCATGTAGGAAAATCAGTATTCAATGAACGCTACCACCCCCCCCCC
>NW_011499852.1:1042371-1112119 GCF_000495115.2 Populus euphratica
CCCCCCCCCCCCCCCAAAAAAAAAAAAAAAAAAAAAAAAAAAGGACAAATCTGTTTGTGAACTGCATTGTTCTAATGACATGACATGAAGGACTAGGGTCCGCAAGATTTGAACCTAGAAAGGGGTCACATTACAATCCATCTGTTCAACATACTGTGGTAGTACTCTCAATCCAGAGCCAATACCAAGTTATAACAAGATAATGCCAGGAACAGCACATGCCACAAGCAAAACCCTAATCTGAATGCCAGGAACAGCACACGCCATAAGCAAAAAACCAAATCTGAAAGCCAGGAACAGCACATGCCACAAGCCCTAATCTGGTTTCATTTATTCACACCAAGGACTGGGAATGGAAATCCCACCCTAGCCCCAGGAGTGGTTTCACAACGTATTAGATTATCCTAGCTCTTATATTGTGACATAGATGATCAAACACCATAACATGATCAGTCCTAGCCACGCCATAAGCAGTCAACCTATGCTAGCCACTGCAGTTACAATCTACAAAAGACACATTAAATGTTTACCATGCACGTGGAGCAAAACCTGAACATGTGCAGAAAAATATACCCTCTGCTCCTCAAGCAAACCAAAGTGAATGTCAGAATTAATGAAAAAAGGTACTTACAGGATGTCGTGGATCAGCAAGCATAGGAAAGAGACCTCTGACAATGAGCGATTGCCTTGCCTGGAAATTGATATGAAGATAGCAAAGTTTCATTAAATTTAATGTCAAGGGCATGCAAGTAAAAAATACATAAATAAATTGCAGAGTATAATAAAACTCCAGATTTTCCAAATCAGTTGGAAACAGGCAAAGCACAATTGACATTTCTCAATGGAACAAAACACAAAGTGGTTAAACAAAAATCCTTGATTTTCATATTCCAAAATGGCTACTACAGTGAATCACATCAAGGGAATACTATCTCCTCCATATAATTAAAATAAGGAGGATTGTAGTTGGTCCTGACAAAAGAAAACAATCCTGTGCTTTAAATCCATCTAAATGAGTTGAAGCTAATATGAGAAACCGAAGTGCACAATGCTTAATCAGAACAAGATGTCATAAGCAATGTGAAATTCAACTTTTCATTTAACATGCCAGAGAGGGGGGTAAAGAAGCTGACAAGCTATTGCTATAATTATTGACAGGTTGTTTCAGGAAATCAATCCATATGTTTAGTAGGATATCAGGCAGCCACCATCCCTTTCAAAAAAATTTACTAGTAATGAATTGAGTGGCCATATTTGCAGGGATTTCTTGTCATGTCCAGAAATGAATTTGGGGAAATTATTGAGGGTTGAAAAGCATTTCATAGAAATATAAACCCAACAAACTTAGTGGCCATGTTTCCCTTTCAATTTTTTTTACAGGTCATGAATTGAGTGGCCGTATTTGCAGGGATTTCTTGTCATGTCCAGAAATGAATTTGGGGAAATTAATGATGGTTGAAAAGCATTTCATAGAAATATAACCCCAATAAACTTCATTAAGCCAAAAAAGTAAATTTGAATCAAGAACATACCTCAAAGGCCCCACTAAAGCTCCATTTCAATTGATTTGTCTTAAGTCGAGGGATGACAACAGACAGAACTGGCATTGTTGGCCTGTACTTGGCAATCAATCTGCAATTTTAACGTATTAAGCATTGCACACTCAATAGATGATATGAAATTATATATCTGATATAAATTCTAAACCGATGCTTTGCTAAATCAATTGGCACACTAGAAAACAAAGATGCATAAATGAAAGATACCTTGCAGCCCTTCCTGAAGAAGTGAAGCATATGATGACGGATGACTTCACCTTGATGGCTGCTCGTACCTAGTTAATTGAAAAATACCGATACGAAATGCAATCAGAAACGTGGAAATGCTTCAACAAAACCTACAGAATGTTCTCACAATGAAGTTGTTAAAGAAAAAAGGTTATGAAAGCAAGCAATACCGCAGATGAAGCAATGGATTCAAGGTGGGTCATTGGCTCTCCAACATATTTGACAGTTTTCTTGAAATACAAGTCTTGATTGAAAACCTTCTCTGCCTGGATTGGACATTACAGAGGATGAAAAAAGCTAAATGAAACATAGTGAAGAAATCCAACAATAACTGAATAATTTTTCAGGTTTGGTCAAGTATCAAGATTCAAGCACTGAAAGTAATAATTAGATTGCAGGATAAGAGTTGCAGGCATACTCTTTTTCAATATTTTTGTGTTGATAAAAAGAGCAAAACAACATTGCTATAAACCCAGATCAAGGCTATGTGGGTATCAGTGATGTCAAGAGGCACTGAGGTGCATGCCTGCCTTTATTAGCCTCAGGCAATGAATTTCAATGAAGCGCTGCCTAGGTGAAAGTCCAGAAAAGTAATGAACTCCAAGAGGAAAAGCAAATAAATTCCAGCAAGTTCAAGTTGTTGTGCAAAGAGACTAAATAACCATAGCAGGATCAACTCATCTTCAAAGCAACAAGTGCAAACACCATAATGTTTTATAAAGTCCATTAACAAAGAAGTATAAGGGCAAGAGACCATATACTTCAGAAATTTAAAGCAATAAAATACCATTCAAAAGAATAAACACATATAAAGAGATTATATCTTTAAAAAAAGATGAAATTGGATTTTGGCCTCAGGGCATACTAGCTATTATAGAACTTCGTCCATGAGAGGCACTCATTCAAAACCTCTCACTTCTTAAATCACCAGAATTTAACCAGGATATGATAGCTGTCTTAAAAAAAAAATTACCTCAGCACAGATTTTACCAACAGTGGAAATGGTTTCTATAGGGTACAGCCCACGAAGAGTCTCAGCACCAAGAAGAATCGCATCACTCCCTGCAACAGATATAAAAGGAATTCAAAGGAAAAAACTAAGGCACAAATTTTCCATGTTATAACCAATCCTATAAAAACTATACAGTTAATATAACAAAATATAGTTGTTATCAATACAAAGACTCGGTCCACCAACTTGTATCATGGAAATTATGTAATATGGAAACATAAGATTGGGCATCAGCCAACAGTCTTAAACGAAAGAAATGTTTCTAGATAATAACCCACCATCCAACACAGCATTAGCAACATCAGTTGCTTCTGCACGAGTTGGTCTTAAGTTGTCAGTCATACTATCCACAACACGAGTGACCACTGCAGGCTTGCCAGCCATGTTACACTTGTAAAGGGCAGCCTTCTGAAATAAGAATACCTGCAAATGCAAAGAGGTTAATTAGTTGGGGGTCTCTACCAGCACCATTTTCTTGGCACTACCCTCTAACCAAGTATAAGGCAGTGTAACAAATAGGCATATATAGCAAGGAGCGTACAAGTAACTATTATAAGTAGCATATCATAGGATACACGACATGCCATCCCTAAGACACAATTTGAAACCTCTTTGAATCACGTTCATTGGCGGTGAAAGAAAGACATTTTGGACATCTTGCAAAGTTCTTTTCTTTTAACCTATAATTGGCATTCTATTCGTCTGGAAAACACACATGATACTACTTTAGATATGCTGAACAGATTATTCATTATACATTGTCTGCATGAAAGATGTTGTAGCTTTACCAATCTTCTATAACATCATTAAAATGCCTGAGTTAAGTAAAACATAGCAGAAGACATCAACAGAGACAATTATAGGCTATCCAAACTGACCTTCTCAGATGGAATGCCTGAGAAATAGCATAATAAAACACAGTAGATGCATGAAAAGGCAAGCATATGCAGATCTAGACATGTTAGTCCTTAAATAGCCAATGAATCAAATACACAAGAACTTTATGCTATATGTAGAGCGACTGCTTCATTAAACTTAGGACTGACCTTCTCTGGTGGGAGATCTATGCCCAAATTTCCTCTGGAAAGGATAATACCATCAGCTTCTTGTAATATCTCATCAAAATGAGTTAAACCCTGAAAGAAAGAAAGATTTAAATAAGTACACAAAACTAGCATTATGTTTGGTTTGGACCAATACAAAAACAGTTATGAGATAAGGTATATGCTAAAAACCTCTATATTCTCAATCTTGGCAAAAATTTGAGTCTGATACAGATCACCTAGCTTAGATAGGTACTCACGAGCCTGCATTACAGTGCAAATAAGATTCTTATTGAAGTTATAAAAAATAAAAATAAAAATAAAAACTCCATTACAAAGTACAGGAAGATGACTGATGATACAAGCCAGGATGCAACAAAAGGGCAATGAATCATGAAAATACTTACATTGCGTACATCTTCTGCATGCCGGGTATACGACAATGAGAGGAAGTCAATTTTGTTTTGAACTCCCCAAGTACTTATAACCTGGAATCAAAACGGGAAAAAATCAGGTATGAAACTTGATAGAAAGACATGAGGCAGACCAAATAACTCATAAAGAAAAAGGATAGATATTACATGACATCCACTGTTAAATTGAAGAAGTTAGATGCAGGACTGACCTCCTTATCTTTATCTGAAAGAGTAGGAAGTTCAATACGAATTTGGGAGGCATGCAAAGTGAATAAAGATCCAGCCAAAGTTGCTGAGTTCTTTATAACACAGACCACATCATTGCCCTTCACCTCAGAAACCTGCTCAATTCAATTCCAGGAAAATCTCAGCTAGTCATGTACAAGAATAGTTTTGTAACCAGACATGCTTGTGTGTGAGATGGCATATTCTTCATAAAATCACCCAAACAAGCTAAGACCATTGTGAAATATTCAATAAATAAGCAAGCAAGAATCCCACTTCCCTTTGGACAATGAATTAAATAACATTTACACTAAGAAAGAACTAGACAGATGACTATAATCAATGACTAGTAACAGATGTACTTCTCTTACCTCCAGCCATACAGAAGTAGTTTCACTTCCAGTGAAGAGGTATTGACCAACAAAAATGGTGTCTCCATGCTTCACTGCCTGAAAGACCAATTTGATAGTTACAAAAATTGTATCAAAAAAATAAATATATAACATAAACACACAATTCCTTTGATCAAAAAAGAAAAGAACAATAATTATTCCTGCAGTATCATAGCCAAAAAAAGAAAAGGTGAAAACGAATATAAAGCAAACCTTAGATAGTCCCTCAAAATTGATGGGGAGAACTTTAGAAGAAGCTTCCTGTTCTTGATCTGGTGTCAGAATAACAAAACCATCTGCCTGAAGAGAGATGGGGTTGCCACTTTTATTAACAACCTGCAACTCAGGTCCCACCGTGTCGAGCATGACCTGAACAACACATAATGTTTCAACTTTACTGTTACAATAAGCGTAATAAATATGTTTTTTACATAAAAAAAAAAAAAAAGAATAAAGAAAAAAAGAAACGTACAGCACAGAGCTTCTTGGTGGTCTTGACAGCAGTCTTCAAATTCTCCAAAGTCCCCTGGTGATACTCAGGGTTACCCCATGAAAAATCAAACCTAGCCACTGCCCCCAATAATCCCAAATCCATCAGATCCATTTTAACCAAAAATACTAAATAATAATAATAATTTATAAATAAATAAAGGCTAGGTATTACCGGACATCCCAGCCTTGAGGCAACCAGAAATAACCTCAACAGATCGAGATTTTGGACCTAGTGTGCCTACAATCTTCGTCATTGCTGGAAAGAAACTCTGCAAAAAAAAAATCAATCAATATAAATCAATAATGAAACTACAGATCATGCCATGATTCATTCAACTAATAATAATAATAAGAGGATGAAAGGATGCTTACAGATTTTGAAGGCTCCAGAATTGAAGCCATCCTTATAGGCTCCTCCAAAAGCAAGTGATTTGAATGCATCTTTCTTCTTTCCAAATTACTATTAATCACTATTCTCCTTAAACCAAAACTCAGAGACCTTTAGAGAAAGAAGAGTTTCTTAAGATTTTTGAAGTGAATCGACGACCTAAGGTAGGAACTGTGTGGTTTTACTTTTTATAATAAAAAAGGCGTGACCCTTGCTGCATATATGCTCTAAGAATATTACAACCCCGATTGTTATGCCTCTTCCGCTCTATCAAGCAGTACTAATAGACGACGCCGCGTTTGTTCTGCTGTTTATTTTTGTCACCACCAACATAAATTAGTCCCCCAACTTTCGATTTTGTTAAGTAGGTAACATATCTTTATAAATTTTCTCGATCAAATCCTTATATTTATAAATCTTGGAAACACTGTTTAGAAATTGCACGATCTGGTCATATATATTTACTTTCCAAATCTTTATTTTTTAAAATACCTAATTTTTCCTGCCACTTAACACACGGGTGAGGCTAGAGTAGAATTTTGTCATTTAAGCTTTGGTTTGTCCCTGATTTTTTCAAATTTAAAGTAATAAATGAGTATTTCTACTCCTTAAACTTGAGTAAATTATAATATTTATCATTTACTCCAAGTTTTGAGAACTAAGATCTGAGACTGATTATGGAAATGTGTATAGATGGGGGGTCCAAATAATAGAGTTGGTTGTTTGAGGACTGTATTGATATCCTGTACATTGTTGGGTGAGTGCTCTGATATTTTCCCTTATTTTATTATATCCTGCTTGTGAGAGATGGAACAACCCGGTTCCCGTCGCACAAAAACTGATTGGTGTAAAGAATTACATGTGCAGCAAATGTACGGTTAGATCGCCCATGGCATTGTTTCCCTGCGGGCATGCATGAAGTTTGAAGGGGCGACGGTGCGTGGAATACCAACTTCTTTCGTGGAGGAGGGGAAACGGATGCCTACACAAGTGAATAGCGCGTGTTTCCAAACTGGATTTGATTGGTGGGTAGTGTGCGCGTGTTTAGTCGAGCAGGTGATGGTGTGTTTTTGGTGGTATTTAAAAAGTAGTTTACACGTGGTTTAAGGGAGTTGCGCACGTTGGAATGCAAGCAAGGGAAAGGGTACCTAACCACTCGATGAAAGGTGCAAAAGCGTGCTTTGAGTTTGAGTCAAATCCATGGGCTGTCCTTTTTCTAAGAAAAATACGGCCTTATTGTTGAGCGCTCGGGAGTGCGCGTTGCTTGCTCTCTCTTTTTTAAGTGTTTTTCTTTTAAATATATATTAAAATAATATTTTTTATTTTTAAAAAATTATTTTTAACATTAATATATTAAAAAAATAAAAAATAATTTTTAAAAAAATAAAATATTTTCAACTGCCATCCCGTTGAGGACAAGTGCAGTATAGACTATGTTTTTAAATTTATTTTATTTCTGTACTTGATAGGTTAAAATATAAAAATTATACTTTGAAACGAGAGAATCGACGAAGGAGATGGAATGGTCAAAACATGTGCATATCCATTTTCCATAAAGGGGGCACACAAAGCAAAACTGCCCATTGCATAAAATTAAAAAGTTGTGTTTTTTTAGTCAGATATTTATTCTCTTGTTGGATTTTCTGATTTTGAAGTCAATGTTCATGAGAATTTGTTATACTGTACTTTCAAAGACAACGATAAAAAATATTACATATGTACTATAAAAATAAATTCATTATACTATAAATTATAATATAAATATAGAGTATTTGTATTATAAATAATACTGTAACACTTAAAAAATATTGCCTTTTACGTGTTTTAGTTAAGAAAGATTAGTAGGTCGGGTTGAGTAGTCAAATTTAAAGAGATCTGGTCTCCCTCAACAGTTAAATCCATTTTAATTTAAATTAATATTTTTTTTATATTTTGGTATTATTTTTATGTAATGATATAAAAAATTAATTTTAAAAACTAAAAAATAATATCTCAATATATTTTTTAAAAATAATCATTACATAATAATATTGTAACTAATATATTAACTTATGCTTTATAGTGAGTCAATAATAATTTTTTTCAGGTGAAAATTCTTTAAGTTGGGTTAAAAAAATATAATAATTTGCATCATCATTATCTTCAAATATATTTAAATATAGTATTTTTCATAGTTGCATCATAAATGATATGTAACAGGGCAATGTTAATGCACAAACAACTAATTTTTTTCTCTTTATTTTTTTTTTATTTTAAAATATTTTTTATTTTATTTTATTTTTCTCTTTGTCTTTTTTTTCTCTTATTGAATTCTTTTCATACTATAAAGCGAAGATAAATTGATGTCATCTTTTTCATTGTATACAAGTTGGGTGATGATATTCTTTTATTTGAGACTAAATTAGATTTTCTTGTTGAAACATAAACATATTTATTTTTGCATTTTTAAAATACTTTTAAAAAATAAAATTTATTTATTTATTTATTTTAAATTAATATTTTTTTATATTTTTAATATTATTTTGATGTGATGATATAAAAAATAAACTTTACAAGATATACTATACTATACTTTAAAAGACATGAGAAAAATACCATCCATGTATTATGGATATAAACTCACTCTATTGTGGATTACATTATAAACAACACTGTAGCACCTATGAATGTTGTTTTTTCTATGTTCCAGTCAAAAAAAGTTGTTGTGTCTAGCTTCGTTGTTGGACTCCTCCTTTACCACTGGGTTTGGCACCGCAAATAGATCCATTCTAATTTAAATTAATATTTTTGAATGTTTATGTATTATTTTGATGTGATGATATAAAAATTAATTTTAAAAATAAAAAATATTATCTTGGTATTTTTTTTAAATAATCACTATATAATAATATAATAATTAGCATATTGGGCGACGCTTTATATTGGGTCAATAACAATTTTTTTTAATTATAAAAATATTTAAGTTGAGTTAAAAGTATAAAATATATTTTTATCATGATCTTTAAGTAAAGTATTTTTTATAGTTACATCGTGAATAGCGCATAACAGTAACGACTAATACATTGGTAACTAATTTTTTTTTTTTAATTTTTTTCTTTTCTCATATTGATTTTTTTCCATACTATAAAAAAGGAAGTAAATTGGTATTATTTTTTTATATTATATAAAAGTTGGTGATAATAATTTTTTTTTCATTTCAGGTTAAATTTAATTTTTTTATTAAAATATGTTTGTTTTTGTGTTTCAAAAAATACTCTTGAAAATTTTTTAAAAAAAATTTCTTTACTTCAAATTAATATTTTTTAAATTTTTTGTATTATTTTGATGTGATGTTATAAAAAATAAAATTTTAAAATTAGGTATGCTTAACATCTAGAACTAAGAAGATTGGATGTGGCTTCGCAGCCAGACTGAAAGGAATGAATATGACTCTGCAACTAAACCCAGCCCCAGAGTAATTAAAATACTTTATACACTCTTTATATATGTTTTTTATATTTGAAATAAAAATTATTGTTGACCTGTTGTTAAACACAAACCAATATGCTAGTTTTTTTTTTGTATGTGATGTGAGTAGATTTTTAAAATCTTCATTGAATAAGATTTAGGTATCATTTGGAATGTGACACTGTTTAAAATAGCATTTTGTAAAAAAATATTTTTTTATTTAAAAATATTTTTTTATGTTTTGATGAGCAAATGCCAAAAGTAATTTTTTTAAAATATATATTTTTTTAATATATTTTTTAGCAATAAATACTTTAAAAAATAATTGCTATCACACTTTTGAACCTTATAATATTGGTTAATGTTATTTGTTGAAGTTTGCTTTTAATATAAGTTTAGATAATCATGTAATTTTATATCAAGTTAATTTAGTGAAGAAATTATAAAAACTTGATTGCTAGATGTGAATTGTAAAATAGGCTATAAATCACAATTATTTAGTTTATATATCATGTACCTTGTATGATCAAATGGACTTGTAATAAAGATCAAAACAAAAACTTAGTATGCATTTTAAGTATGTCAAAAAGTTTATACATACAATTTACACATAAAAGACTCGTGTGTCTTGAATATTTAAGTATTTTAAATAATTTTTTTTAAATTATTCATGTTTAGATGATTGAAAAATTTATTCAATTTACTATCTAATTATACAAGATACAATATTGTGTAGTTCATAATATACATGAAACTCTTAATTATTCTAGAATATTCTAATTAATTTATTTTATATTGTTTTTTTACAGTAGTACATTTATGTTCATTGGTGTTTTTGTTATGATATTTTCACCTATAAAAAAAATGTCAAGTTTTAACATAATGATATTGAGACAATATCAATTTATTACATATCTCAGTGATTTTTATTTCTAGTATGACATAACATTATTTAAATTTTTTATGTCAAACTTATTAATTAATATGTTTTTAATAGATATGTTATGACATAACATTTATCTATATTTTTTTATATAAATATATTTACCAATTTTGTTGAATTTGACCTTATATAACAACATTATATTATCAATTATTTCATGTTATTATTTAAGTAGTTGTCTTATATCATCTAATCTAATAACTTAACAAGCTCAAATTTTTTATATAATTTAGCTCATATAAGTCACATCAAGTCTACCTAGCAAGTTTATATATCAATTTAAACTAAATCTTCCACGTTCATTATATTAGTCTAATGTATTTTTTTAATAATTTTTTCAAAATATTCGAGACTAGAAAGTAAAAGAAAAAAGAAAAAAGAAAAAAAGTCATCCATTTTCTTAACCACAAGATCAATCCAAACTAATTCCCTCACATTTGTCGTCTTCAAATTAGCTTATCCATCAATCCAAACTATGTCTCTCATACTTTCTATATTGTTTTAGTATATTTGAAAGCTTTAAAAATTCTTTTAAACACAGGTGCTAAAATTTAAGGCTACAAAGTTACAAAAAAAAAAAGATACAATTTATTACTCATCAAGTCAACCCCTTAACAATTTTATATTAGAAAGACATGTTTACAAGGAGAAAATAATAATAATAAAAAAAAAGACAAGGAAAGACCGAGAACAGGGGAACCCCTCCCTTCCACACAGAAATCAAAATACACAAGGAAAATTAGATGAAATTGAAACAATTATTAATCAATAATATCACATAGATTCTAAAAAAGAAATACTTAGAAAGTATAAGAAATATTGGGTGGTGACTGTAAACTAGGTTTAAGCCTTTTTTTTTTTATTTCCTTTTTTATTAATCAAGAATACCACATAGATTCTACAAAAATTACTTAGAAAGTATAAGAAATATTGAGTGGTAACTGTATATAAAAACTAGATTTAAGCCTTTTTTCCTATTTCCCTTCTTTAATAAAATATAATGTATTAATCGCAATTTAATGAAAGTACATATATTACTAACCATTGCGTGATTGATAGCTAAGCTTGTTATATATTTGCACATTTCTTAGGTTTTTTTATCACTGTAACCATAAATAAAATCACATCATAGCATATTTTTTATTTATCTAAACGAGATGAAGTAAAAATAATCTTAGACTACAAGTACAGGTTTTTTTTTTTTTGATAATCTTTAAACAATTTTATTTGAAATCCAGACCAGCTAAGAAATGATATCCAAAGGTTTTAAATTTATTCTATGAGGTCAACCACTAAAAGTTCTTAACAAAGTTCTTGATAGTAACATGTAAGCATTGTATCTAAACTATTAGAATATTTATATATAATGGAAACTTGCTTTTAAAATAATTATAGAATTTTGTCAAGGAAATAAATATTCCGATGAATTATTTTCTTTTAACAAGGCTTGTTAATAAGACAAAAACATGATTTTTTTTTTAACAAGGCTTGTTAATAAGACAAAAAAGTTTTAGTTAAAAGTATATCGTTTTTATCCTTGTTCTAAACCATCTAATTACTTTTGATTTTTATTAAATAAATGATATAGAACAAAATGTTTGATTTTTTTGTTGAAATTAAAGATATTAATAAGAAAATGAAGACTTACTATTAAATTAGTTTATTTTAATGAAATTTAAATTATTACTCATCTTAAAAAAAATTAGCGCCATGTAATCAAGTGAAAAAAAATTAAAAAGCTCTCCACAATACAAGGTGTTGAATATCTTAACTTGCTTATATTTCACAGTTTCAGGACTTAATAAGCATTAAAATCACTTTCTAACATTTTGCTAGAACAAATAGTCATCAATCTATTCTGTTAAACATCATTGAATTTTAATTTCACGATTAAAAAATTTATTGTTATTAAAAAATATGTTAGTGATGTCTACGTTCCTTTTTTTACATTGAAAAAAATCTTTGATCCGATCCATAATGTATCACTGGGCAATTATATTGTAAATGCTTGTCTCCTAGTAATTAGAAAAACATCATTAAGCATGGAAAAATTTATAATGCACTATAAGCACCATATAAGCTACTCTTTTAGGCCCATCTCAAGAAACAAATAGACAGATAAAAGGAGAGAATCCATAAAAAGTAATAAGAATATCCTTGCCTAAATTTTCTCTCCTCTCCTTATGTATATCTCTTTGTTTAAAATAGAATAAAAAAATAACTAATAACATATTACTAATTACATCACTAATTATTTCTTAAACATCATATACCTTTTAGATTCTTTAAGGTTATTATGTGAGTGTGGTGTGGCATGGTGTAATTGATATTATGTTTCACCCCAATCATAGTTTTAAAGGAATTTAGTTTAACACATATCATAATTTTACATGAATTTTTTTGAAAACTCTCTATTGAAATTTTTAAAAACTCTCTATTGAAATTTTGATTTAGATAAAAACATAATCTATGACTTTTCTTAAATTTATATTTTCAAATGTAATCACAAAACTATCACAATACCTAACAAATATTTAGATTTTTCTGTGTTTTCTACAACTATTTTTTCCCTATGTATTAATAAATAATACTTATTTTATAAGGTTTTATAAATACTAGTTTACTAACCCATATTATACTGGGTAAAAAAATATGAATGTAAAAATAAAAATTTTGAACACTAGAATCTATTTAATATTATTATTTAAACCCAATTTTATAGGCTATTCTTGAAATCTTCTAATCCAATTCCTTATCTAATCTAGATATAAAACCAACTTATGTAAAAAATGTTTTAATATGATTTGGTTAACTTGATAAATTTAAAAACAATCTAGATGATTGATAAAAAATATAATTTGATTTTTTTAATATTGAGATGCTAATATATTAAATCAACCCAATTTTCTTGGTTTAACTCTCTAAAAGAATATTTAATTATTTTTTTGATTATATAAGTTTGATGAAAATACATATAAATGTTAAAATATATTTTTAATTTTAATTTTATCATGTTCAATATCAATTAAACATGATAGCAAAACTATTATTTTATTTTGTATAATATTACCTAACACAATTATGTTTACATTTCCAATTTTATTTTGTCCGTATTTTCTATTTCAGACATTAACCAAACACTACTATAATAATTTAACTTCCTAATCCCAATGATTAAATACGTAAGAATGTTATGCTGTAGGAAAATTTCCAGATGGACATGCTTGTACACATCAACAAAACACTTGTTAAAACAAACTTCTGTTTTTCTATATATTTTTTTTAACAGTGAACGATAAGATAACAAGGCTTTATCGGTATTGATGTCCGAGTAATTAATTAAAATTAACACTTCTTAGAAATTGGGAGAGCATTGGCATCATTAGACTATCTAGAATGTCATGCTCCACCAAAAACACTTGTACACATCAGCGAAACACGTGTTAAAAAAAAAACTTCGATTGTTTTCATTTTGCTATTTTATTAAGATAAGATAAGACTTTGAATTTTTTTGAAACAATTAGGACTAAATTGACAAAATATACAGGTTCTGGATCTAATTGAGAACGAGGATATAGATCAGAGACTAGCTTTGGTAACATTTTAAAAGTTACGGAACTAAGGTCCCACACACGTGCCCACACACATTTCTCCATTACTTAACGGGTCCGTCAGAGCCAATGACGGCCCATCCCTCAAAAACTCACGAATCTCCCCTTCCGTTAAACCACCTCCCTCTCCTTTTCCTCAAACGGCTGCATTCTTCTTCCTAACGTCGTCGTTCCCGTAACCCTGACTGTAACGTCCCTTCCATTTCATGGCGTCTTCCTGTGACGAGGATTTCTCTCTCCTCGGCGATGATAACCACCATCATCACATCATCCACCACCCCTACCGATACCCAACGAAATCAACCCCGATCCACGCGCCACCCGAGTCGGTCCTTCCTCTGGACGGTGAAGAAGACAGACAGGATAATAACGAGACAGATTCAGCTTTCGCAGACGTGAACCCTTACAGCGACAATGAGGCATCAAAGAGAAGCGAACGAGAAGGTGAAATTGATGGAGGAGAGAATCCGTACAACATTTACAAGAGAGGAAGATCCGGTGGAGGAGAGTACAGGAAGGATCGTGAAGAGTGGAGTGACGTGGCAATCGGATGCTTGTTGGACGCGTACATGGAGAAATTTACACAGCTGAGTAGAGGGAATTTAAGAGGGAGAGATTGGGAGGAGGTGGCGGCGATGGTGAAACAGGGTAAGAGTGTGGAGCAGTGCAAGAATAAAGTTGATAATTTGAAGAAGAGGTATAAACTGGAGAGGCATAGGATTACTACTGGTAGTATTTCGACTAGTCACTGGCCTTGGTTTCAAAAAATGGAGGACATTGTTGGGAATTCCTTGCCTATCAAGGTTGCCCCCCCTGTCCCTGCCCCTGCTGACGAGGATAATGGTGGCGGTGGCGGTGGCGGTTCTTCTGCTAGCGTATCCAGGCAATCCAAGAGGTATATTTTTCTATGCTAATTCTATGCTACTACTGTTTTTAGTAAGGTTTAATGTTGAAACAAGAATGGGGTTAGATGTTTTTTCCGATTAATTAGTTTCGGAGTCTGAGATTATTCAACTTAGTTTCTTAAGTTGTATCACAAATCTTTGTTTTTGTTTGTAGTAGCTGCGTCAGCAAGGAAAATCATTAACTAACAATATTATTACTATTAAACTAAGTGAGACATGCAGTTATATAGTTAATGGTTGCTTGCCCTATTTGATTCAAGATAAAATGGTGTTTTGGGTTTGGAACAACTGAGCAAGTTATTATCTTCTTCTGTTGCTTGAGGATGCGCCTCGACAGTTGCTATTTTTGGTAGCTATTCCATTCTTTATAATGTGTTCTTGTTGCAATCTTCTTATATATTTATTTACATTTGTTTTTGTCAGATATGCAAATACAATAGCTAGTCCTGCAGGTCAGACAAATAACATGATGCCCAAATCTATGTCTAAAACCAGATGGCGGAGAGTAATCTTGAAAATTAGCGGCGTTGCTCTTGCTGGCACTGGTCCTAACAACATTGATCCAAAGGTTAATTGTGCCCTCTTGCATCTGCTTAAACTTGGGATTATATAGGAGGGACTGCTTCCCACATCACTCTCTCTAGTAAATGCACCAAATTGTCTCTATATTATTTTTCCATTTTCTTTTGAATTGAAGCTGAAATTAAATTGATAATTTTTTATTGTTAGGTGATGACGTTGATTGCAAGAGAAGTTGCAATGGCTTGCCAACTTGGTCTTGAGGTATGCTCCTTGCAAGTGGGATTTTTGCTGTCTTTCTGAATCTGACATGTAACATGCCGACTCGTTTCTGTATTCCAGATTGCAATTGTTGTTGGAGCCCGTAATTTTTTTTGTGGAAACACATGGGTGACCGCAACAGGCTCACACAGACGCACTGCATACCAAATAGGGTAACTCGCTTCCTACCAGATTGCTATAAGACAAAGCTGTGGACAATTTTAGCCTTCTTGTGATTGTAAATCATAGTCTTTTGTTAGTTTCTCTTTCCCAGTGTGATTATTGTTATAACCTGATTTATTTGCTCATGGTAGCAACCACTGTGATGTGTTTATTGTTGCTCTTTTTTTTTCCTTGCTTTCCTGGCCCTTACTGCACAAGTCCACGTGAAATCTAAGCCTTTATTAGAGCTCTCTTGTAGCTGTCATGCTGTGTGCAAATGATTCACTCTTAATGCCTATATTCTCCATAAATGAATAGTACTTATCCTGATTTCTGGTTTTACATTCAATACCTTGTTTAATTTTCTTTTCATCTTAAAAATAAAATAAAATGGTGACTGGTCAATTGAACGAGGAAGGAATCTGTGTGATTTTGAAGGGAATGAAATTGATATTACACAGGTGGGAAGATTAGGGATGAATATCGTTGGTTACAATTAGTTCAATTCTAATTCTGTGGTGTTAGTGAACATAGGATGATGATCATATAACAGAATTGACGTTGAGATTTTTGTTGAATGCAGTGAGCATTTGCTTCCTTTTCTTTCATGAAATTTTTATTGATATCCTTCATTGTTTTAGCGATAACAATCTTTTCATTGCTTTACTGCTAACTAAATGTGTCTATGATCTCAACTTTGTGGTTGCTGGCTGAGGAACATATTCGTGATTCTCAGAATTTGTGGTTCTTCCTGAACTGAACATTCATTGTGCAATCTGTATCAGTATGATGGCAAGTGTGATGAATTCTTTATTGCTCCAGTCAGCATTAGAGAAGATAGGTGTTCAAACACGTGTGCAAACTGCATTCGCAATGCAGGAGGTTTCAGAACCATACAGTAGGCAACGAGCTATTCGGCATCTAGAGAAAGGCAGAGTAGTGATATTTGGTGGCATTGGTGCTGGCACTGGAAATCCACTCTTTTCCACTGACACTGCTGCTGCTGTTCAAGCTTCAGAGAGTATGCTTTCTGCCTGATTTACATTTCTTGCATGATATTTTTAATTCATTAGCAAGAATTGTTCTCTCTCTCTGTCTCTCTGTCTCTCTCTCATTTTAGGTTAATTTTAGATTTAACCTTTTCTTTCTTCACTGTGCTTTGGATCTCACCCGACACGCTTTCCTTCCTTAGTTCATGCTGAGGCAGTCCTTAAAGGTACCAATGTTGATGGCGTATATGACTGCCATTCTCCAGACAGCAATTTTATATTTGAGCACATCTCCATCAGGGACTTGGTCTCCAGAGGCGCTACATCAATGGACATGATGGCACTGACCTTTTGTGAAGAGAACAACATTCCTGGTTGGTAAATTTTGCTGCACCCTTTCTGTTACTAACATATCAGTTCATTTTCTTGCTCCTGTAAAGGTTGTTTTTGCTGTTTGTTGACATAAAATTGCCATATTTTAGCCATATAGCATTTTTGGTGGATCATTTTTGGGAGATCGGATTCCGTGCTAAATGAATAATTTTTTTTTGTACAGTTGTGATCTTCAACCTCCTTGAGCCCGGGAACATCTCAAAAGCATTATGCGGAGAGCAAGTTGGTACCCTGATCGATCAAACTGGGAGGATCGGCTAAATTCTACAACATGCTTAGCGCCTCACTGGATATTTTATTTCCAGATACCATATGTAATTGCTGTTACGTAGACCATTCTGGGACAGTTTCTTGCATCTAAAGTACTTTTTGTTGAGTTGAAAGGTTTTCTTGATGCCTGTGAGATGTCAGGGTGTGGAATGTGGATCTTCTTAACTCTCCAATTACTGAGAATTGGGGCTGATTGACAAGTCCTCCTTGATGATTTTGCAGTGCAGTAATGCTGGTATCTCGTGATTGATAAATCGTTTTCACTCCAGAAAAACAATGCAAGATGATGTTCAGATCACTCACACACACACACACGCATAAAGAGTTTAAAAATCATGATACCCTTAAAGTCAATTTTTACTGTTAACACCGGAAGAAGAATGTTTTTCGACCGCCTGCCTTGCCACAAAGAAAAAAAAAGAAGCTATGTTGCCGGAAAAGATGATGAGAGCAAACCGCTGCCTTACCACAAAGAATGCTATCTTGCCGGAAAAGATGATGAGAGCAAATTGTCGAAGGTGAGAGGTCAACCCCAAGAATGCTATGTTGCCGGAAAAGATGATGAGAGCAAATTGTCGAAGGTGAGAGGTCAACCCCAGGTCACTAAATACGATGTTCCCAGAGCATGTATATGGAACCAAACAACCAGCCGAGACGAACTTTCTACTAGGAATCCATGTACAAACAATATCCAAATTGTTATGACAAATAACGTGAAATCAATAAATGACGTTCACCCTGTCATCTTGATCCGTTAGGTTTGCAACAAGAGGTGTTCAGAGTTGAGCAACAACGTAAATTCATGCTCTTTGTAGCTAGCTGGTATAGCTTCGAAATTAGCCATTGGTTCTGCTGCTTTCTTTATTGGAAAAATAATGGCAAGCTTGGTGATTGCTAGTTTATTTGGTTTATGGATGGTTATATATGATGTTAACTTTAATTTTGATCGTGCAAATATTTTTAATTTATTAATTTTTAATATTTATTAAATATTTTATTAATAAATATAATATTTAATTAATAAATTTAGAGTAAAGATAAAATTTTTAGAAAAAAATATTTTATAAAAAAAATTATAAAGTTCTTATAATTATAAAGTTTTTATTATTTCTGAATATTCATTGTCAATGTTTAAAAAGACTGAATGCTAATTAAAGTTTTTTTTTTTTTTATAAAAAGAAACAATTATTTTTCTAAGTAGAGATGCGAGGGATGTCTAAAATTAAAATAAAGTATTTATTTGTCTGTTGACATGTACACTAAACTGATCTGTATGAAAATTTTATATATAAAGATTACATGTATTTACGAAGAAGTTCACATGATATTTATGTAAATGATATCTAGATACGGAATCACCAATTTATCTTATATAGGAAATGTTATGTTTTGATCAAACTACAAGTCCTAATCACAGGTAATAGATGGGTAGCTATTGAATATAAGATAAACTATATAAATATTTTTAAGTAATTAAGAGAGGATCTATAATCTTAGATGAATTATTAAAAATATTTCATATGTTTTGAAAAAAAATATTGATTGTAAATTCATACACTAGATAGAATGAGATTTGAAGAGTTTCAAATTCTATTTAAAGAATTAATAACTATGGTATTGAGAACAAACATTATTTGACATAGAAAATACATTCCATGTTATAATATCTAAATTGAAACATTGTTAATGAATGAATAATAATTACATTGAGAAACTTGTTATTGAAAGGTTAACTCAAATTACTAAAAAGTTAAATCAAATCACTTAAGAATTTTCTAATATTTGAGGATCATGACAGGTTGCTAAATATTGTACCTAATTTTCAAATATTAATTAATTAATTATTTAATTAATAATAAATTAATTTATTTAATCTTATTTTATTTATGATTATAATTTATATTTGAGTCAATTTATTAAAAAATTTAAAATATAAGAACTATTGGTCAGAAATTCATATAAATTCATATAAGAACTATTGGTCAGAAATTAAAATGAGATGATTAATTAAGTGTGACTTAATTGGAAATAAATTTTAGAAATTGAGGACTATAATGTAATTAATATAGAAGATTACAATTATAGATCTAAAAACAATAAAGTAAGGACTTGATTAAATAAATTTATAAAATTAGTCTAAAATAATATGTAATTATTTAACAAGCAAATTAATATTTTTATTTATTTATAGAGTTTTTATATTTACTTATAAATAAAAAAACTATACTATTTTATAACGTGAATAGAGTTTAATACAAAAATACTTAAAATATATATAAAAAAATTAATATTCAAAAATATAATAATTCCCCTCTTGTTTAAAAGGGTTTAAGATTCCACTCTCTTAAAAGAGTTTAAAATATTTTTCACGGTTGCTGTGTGAATTATTATTACGAATCAAATAATTAAATTATGTATAATTTGTGAGAACTGAATCCTGTTCTGAAACAAAACAAATAATTTTCAAGTTATTTTTATAAAAATTCTAATCAATCCTAAATCTATATTCTTATAACTCTAAAAAATAATAATTAAATTTACAGTTTCGTTACTGTTTGGAGAAAACCACAAGCTTTACTTCATCTCCTATGCAAACTTGAGTACACAAAAGTGACAGTGGATCGATCACCTTGAGAACCACTGATTCTCAGCGGATCAGAAAAGGAAGAGCACACCGATTTCGCATAAAACTAAAGGGAGAAGAAGGAAAGAAAAAGAGGGTCAATTAATAATGAAGATCCAACCGTTTTATATGAACGAAAAAGAAAGGTGATGTTGAAAAAACATACGAGAAGAGAAAAAGTGGATTAATCTACGGTCTCGTATTCCTTTTGGAAGTGATGCTAGTGTGGCTTCTCAAAATATTTGCAGGTCTGCCTGTTTTACTCGAACACAGCTTCAACATTCCTCCTACTGCCTGACCTGATGAACACGACAAGGAGGAAGGGATTGCTTCTTACCTTTTGGATAGGCTAAGCTGCTGGCAATTCTCACTGAATAATTAATTTAAACGCCGAAAACTAAATTTTACATTAAAGAAGACTAGGAAGAACTATATTGTTCACAGACAGGTGCAAGAGATATTAGATCCTCGCACCTGCAATAGCGATAAAATGCAAGGCATTAAGGACTACAAATCTTACAAAGAAACATGATACAATATCAGGGTCTTATGAAAAGCCAGCAACAAGGAGATACTGCCTGCAAATGAAACAGAGAATAGGACAATAAAGAAATTTAAACAATCGACACTTGCTAGTTTTAGGCATTGGAACATCAATACCCCGCCATCCCGTCTTCAGTGGTTGCGAGGGAAGGTGACAGCGAATTGCGAGATTCATCGTAATCCTCCCCCAGGGGAGACTGCTCCACCCTAATGTCTTCAACCATCTTAGCCACTTCTGCCATTGTAGGCCTCTTTTCAGGTTGCGGAAACACACAAGCCAACCCCACGTGGAGCATTGATACAAGTTCTTCTTCAATGTTCTTATACCTCAAGAGTTCTTGATCAAAAACTTCTGATGTCCACTCTTCCTTAACGACTGATCTCACCCATTTAGGAAGATCTACTGCTTGCTCCTCGTCTTCAATGCGTGGGCGTGTTGGCGAGGGGTACTCCGAAGGAGTTCTGCCTGTAAGAACTTCCAACAACAAGACCCCAAAACTATACACATCCGCCTTTTGAGAGAGCCTCTTTATTTCTGCTTGCTCTGGAGCCCTGTATCCTCCCAGTCTTGCAATGGCATGAACTGGGTTCAAAAGTAGAGACAACCCGAAATCAGAAATGCAAGCAACACCATTCCTGTCAAGGAGCACATTGGAAGATTTCACGTTCCCATGGGGGATTTTTGATGCACTATATTCTTCATGTATCTTTGCCAATCCTCTAGCCGCTCCCAACACCAAGCTGATTCTTGTAGTCCAATCTAGAGGAATCCTCCCTGGACCTCGATTCCCTGAGATTGCACTAACGAAACAATTAACAAAAATAAATAAAGAAAATAATCGAAAAACAGGCTATTCTGCTAATGAAAAATTCATTAAAATCCAATTGGATTGCAAAATCACAAACCATGAAGAAGTGAGTAGAGACTCCCATTAGGAAGATAATCATAAACGAGAAGCTTCTCTTCCTTGGCATAATAGTAAGCTGCAAGTCTCACAATATTTGGGTGATTAAGTTTCCCAATCACATCCATATACTGTTCAAACTCCTTCCTAGCACAAGGGTTTGCATCCTTCAACCTCTTGACAGCCACTGTACAACCATCATCGAGCACCGCCTTATATACAGTCCCCAAGCTCCCTTTCCCAAGCATCTCTGCCGACGCACGCAATAGGTCCTCAAGTTCAAACTGCTTCTTCCTGTCAAAGAACACTAGCTTACTCCTGTCTGTAGCATTAGTCCCATCACTATCTCCACCCTCGTTTGCATACACTCTCTTTTCACTCCCATAACTACTCCCACTCTTCCTCCTCTTTCCGCTTTCACTACCCGCTTTTGAACTTGCACTACTACTTCTATCTCTACCACAGTAATACGCAAATAAAAACGAAATCACAACCAGTAATGTTACGCAATTTGCTATCACAATTGCCACTATAGCACCAGGGCTTAGTCCTTTATGCAAGTGAGATTTATCTTTTCCAAGGAGTGGGGTTTGAGGCATAGAGCTAGGATTAGAGGGTACTGTTTGATCTGAATCGACTGGTTGTTCATTGCCTGTGAAGGAACACACTGGCAATGGGCTAGATCCGCACAGACCTTCATTGCCAGAAAAGCTTCGGTCGCTGTATTTCTTCAGTAGGTTATCTGGTAACCGTCCGTAAAGCTCGTTATTGGACAAATTCAGCTCTTTTAAATCTGGAAATGAAGTGGAAAAATCAGGAATTTGACCGGACAGTTCATTGTTTTGTAAGCGGAGTGTTAACAGCTTGGTCAAATTGGTCAACTGTCCGGGGATCTTGCCATGTATGTTGTTGTCGGACAAGTCAAGACGAAGGAGACGCTTGAGAGAGGAGATTTCGGGTGGAATTTCACCAGAAAAGTCATTGCCAGCAAGGTAGAGAAGCTTGAGATGGGTGCAGTTTGTGAGTGGAGAAATGGTGCCATTCAGGCGGTTGTTATGGAGGTCTAGGAGGCGAAGCTGGTCAAGGAGAGAAAGTGAAGTGACGGGCCCACGAAGTGAGAGAGAGGGCAAAGAGAGAGAAACCACACGGCCGGAGGCGGAGCATCCGACGCCAAGCCACGCTGTGGGGAGACCACAGGCGTCCTGGCCAGTCCAGTTGGAGAGGAGGTTGCCGTGAGTGTCAGTTTGGAGGCGGAAGAGAGTAAGAGCATTTGTGTCATTTGGAGGAGCAGCAGTAACAGTAAGAGAGGTGCAGACAGAGAGAAAGATGGTGAAATAGAGGAAAAAAACTGTCTTCATGCTGTTTTCTTTCTTTAGGCTAGGTAAAGGCGGGAAGAATGAGCAAGGGAAGATAACAACGTTTCAAAAATATGCAAAGAAAGAGGAGAGTTGAGACTCGAGAGAGTTCTTCTTTCTATTTTGTCTCTCATCTGTTTTAGATTTAGAAAAAAAAAAAGTTTAAATATAGAATAGAGAGAGAGGGAAGGGGGGGAAGAAGACAAATCTTGTGTTTGAGTATATGATCTTAAATGGAAAATGTGGCCTCATGATTAAAGGAAGAGTGATGTGGGGGAGACCCACTTAATTACTGTAACTTTAATGATCTTTATGATTAAAGGATTCCTAAGGTGGTTGCCTGAATGATTGCTGTTCTCCACTCCTCGATCCCGTATGGAATGAGTAAATTGCACTCCTCTTGTTCTGCTTTTACTTTCTTCTGGGTGCGGAATCGGCATACATGTCCTGCTTTTTTTCATGTTTTTGCGTTATGTTTTCCATGAATATTTGATTTAAAAAAATAAAAATACCATTTTAATATATTTCCAATTAGAAAAACAACAATCAATATCACAATTCTGATTGTTCTTCTTGCCTGCTGCACCCTTTTAACCCCACACAAATCTTGATCAGATTTTAATTACCACGAGACATCCAGGGTGCCCTCATTATATAGGAACGCGACTTTTATCATCAAAGTAAAGCCCACTTTATTAAAGGGGATGCACCTTTACAGACGCCCATCATTTGTTTCAGAGAGAATTTCTAGATCAGTAGTTGTGGCAATAACATTTGATCAAAGCATCTGTAACTTGACATCTCTCTGTTCTGTTTAATCGATGGGTCATGTGTTCTTTCCTATATGTATAGATAAATGCTCCCCCAAGGTTATCCCCTCTTGATGATGAATAAATACTATTCCTTTTGTGTTACAAACTACCATGGACACTAATAATCAACTGAGTCCCTTTGGGCTTCCTAACCTGCAAGTGAAAATATTCTGTTTGGTGATCCTCTGCTCTGGTATTTTAGGGGTTGTGATTTGAATATTTAAATTAATTTTTTTGATGTTTTTACATTGTTTTGACTTCTGAAAATAAAAAAAATATTATTTTAATATATTTTAAATAAAAAAATACTTTGCAAAATCAATCTATATCCCAGAAACACGGACCTAAACAATACAGTGGGAATAGCGGTTCATGTTTTGCATCTCTGTCTTCACCTGTTACAAAAAAAAAAAAAAACAGTTATGACAATCAATGATTACTAGCTAACATGCAATGCAAAGAAATCATGATAATCTGGTCAACTTTCCTCTCCTTTAATTTGTTATCTTTAGGAGGGAAATTGCTCAAAGTGACGAAGCTCCACAACGTAAAGGACCACTAGAAATAACGAGCTACATGTTCAGTACTGTGGTAGCAGGTAAGAAACCCATGCATTGACCAGGAGCCTCAGGATTGCTATATTCGAATCTCTTCTTGGGCTATTTTATGAAGCTTTTTTTCACTTTTCATGGCGACAGGGGGTGCTGCATCATTTGATAGGCCTGCTCCTGCCTTCTTTTACATTATTGTGGAAGGAAAAAGATGACAACTTTAAGTAACAAGGAAGCAAGGTTGCTGTGCTACCAGAAGAACAGCACAAATGTTTTCATTTCCATTTATCCCCGAAACTCTCACAGTTTTTCTAAAGGAAATTCTCAGTAGATCGCGTTTGACAACTAGGCGGACTTAACCATGTTTACAGGGGGAAACAAGAGAGGTGACCTCGCCCATTGCCAAGATTTCTCAGCTCGTCAACATCTTGGAGCTTTCTGCATCACTGATTATCACCGAGCAAAAAGATTCAATTACAATTTCAAAATTTGACTTTCATAACAATTTTGGAGTGGAATAAAATAGACAATGTTCCTCAGAAATGTAATCCATTGAACTAGTCTTTATTTACGGATCCAATTAATTAATCCAATAAATGTTTGATGTACGTAGTGATTTCCAGTAAAACAAAGATTTATTCAACAAAAATTTAAGCTTAATTTGCATGCCATTTTTTCTTGCAAAAAAATTGAGATGTCAATCAACACATATTTTTTTTATTTAATTGTAAGTAGAGCATCAAAGCTCTTTTAACCAATCCCAATATTAGCATGTTTTCACATTAAATTTATTTCTATATAATTAAATTACACTCTATATATTCGAAAATTGTGCTATTAATATTCATTTTTGATGTAAAATATATCCTTATTAGTACTCACTTTGAATCAAACTATTCTAGAAATTTTACTCTTTCTTTTGTTGAAAAAAAGAAAATATTACTGGGAGCATGGAGATGTGGTAAACTATTTTAGAAATATAGAAGGTTGTTAATTTAAGTGATATTAACTTAAATGAGCGATAATTCTAATATTCTATTTCCCTTTGATAATAAAGCATTTTAAATGCTTCTTAACGAATGCTCTTTGGAAATTAGTCAGTTTTGTTCTTTAATTTTGATAAAAAAGAGATTTAACTATAATTAAGACATAAAATAATTTAGAAAACTCCAAGCTTTTTATAAGAAATATGGTACTGTTGAAAGTCAATAGTCATGGTGGGGCATCCGTGCATGGTAAGACTAATTGCTGTCGCTGAAAGTGAAGGTGACCCCGCAGTCTTCTTTTGCTTTCTATTACAAAAGCATTTGGTACCATCCAACATTTGGTGGCGGGATTGGCGTTCTAAATTTCCTCTCTATCAATCAAACTCTCTCTTCTCCTCCGGTCAATAATTGACCAAATCAAAAGCTCACCGCCGTAGAACAGAACTCGTGCTATATATATATATATCTACTTTTAAAATAATTTTAGTTTTTACTAGTTCTTAATGAGAGTTTGCATAGGTTAGAATAGAAAAGACGAAACAGTTGACATGCAAACACATCTGGTCATAAAAACATAGCTTTGTCTTTGCGTATTTTTATGCTATTTTCAGCTTTCCAGGTATACTTTTATTTCATTTGAGTCATTTCATGACTCGTTCTTATGTATACTCCAAGCTCAAATTGCTTTATGCCCATTTTATTAAATATTTGTCCATCTTAAATAATTCTCATGCCCATTTAAGGCTCATTTCTAAATTTTCCGATCACACCCATTCATTTCATTTAATAAAAGTTTCATGTCTCCTATGGCTCGTGCATGTTATCCCGTGGTTTGAAATAAATATTAGCTCAATTCTTTCAAGATTCACGGTCTTTGCTAATGTTGCTAGCTCACTTCTATTGAATCACTAGCCCTCGTCCAGGTAGCTGGCACTTTATATCTAAATTTTTAGCCGCTCACCGTATCATAGTTTTGAAATCAAGCACGGTGCACCATGTTAACCGACTTGAAATTAAAACCAAATTGAATTAAAAAAAAAACAAAAAAAAAACTTAATTTATCTAATAGGTTAATTCAGTAAGATCCGGTCAAAAACTTATTATAAACCCGTTGATTTTTATTTTTTTGTTAAAATAATATCATTTTGATTTTTTAAAAAAAAATAAAATTTGACTCAGCTGACCTGATGACCCAATCAAAACTCGATGACCCGGTCAAAACTTGAAACTCGAGCCTAGGCTAGCCATCGAACCGGGTTTTAAAACTATGCATCAAATAGCTGGCTTTTTGCATTTAAATTTTATATTCTTCATTTAAAATAACCCACTTTCTCACATATTATATAAAGTTCATTGCCGTGATCGCTTAAAATTTTATATGGGTTATTATTGATGTAATCGATCACATTCAAATATTAATTATCACTCTTAAAAATAATCAAAATTAAACATTATTTTTCACTATTATAGTTTATTACAACTCATACATGGATCATCTTCATTGTGGTCAATTGCAAAAATCATCCACTTACTGTCATTACAGTTAATCACAAATCACATAATTTTCATTTAATAATTTCATCATCCCATTTAAAGCACACAATTTTATATTTTCTTATTCTTCCAAAAGTATGCCAACAAGAACTCAACCAGTATTAACCTAATCACTCAAATCTTACACCATTAAATTCTCCAATCCCAAAAAAAAATTGATTTACATATAATTTCTCTCCATTCTACACTTATATATAACTTCGACAAGTCTAGTAAATGTATAACTTTCCATCATTCAAATCTACACTTTTAATAAATAACATTGAGACACCCAAAACCAGCAACCAACATTCCTACATCATTAAAAACATCAATATTGTATAATTTTATTAAATCTCCACAACCCCTAAAATCCTACTCATGGCCGGCCACATATAGAGATTTATTTTTCAAAATTTATTTTAATTAATCCAAATTACTTTCTAATACAACATTTCCCATACAAAAAACAATCAAATAAGTTATAATTTTCATTTCTCTATCAATTTACATAAACCATAAAATTTTGGATTTAGGAGTTTTTCATCCACTTATCATCAAATCACTGGAGTAAAGAAAATAATCATAGAAAACATCTTACTTACATAAACTAAACTTAATTGATGGTTTATTTTGCAACTTCTCTTCCAAATCCTTTTCTCCTTGAAGAATACTTGTTTCTCTCCCTCTCTCTATATTGTAATCCTCTCATTGTTCTTTTCAACCCATTAATTTTGGTATCAAATTTTTTATTAAACCTTCCTTTCTTTGTTAATAGCTCAATCTCTCAGCAAAACTTAAAAGAAAGAGAAAAACAAGTGAAGAAAAAGTTTGTTTTTTTTTTTTTAATATATAGATTGTTGGAATTTCATTCATCATATAAAAACAAAGAGGAAAGATTGTTCTTGTATAATTATAAAATTGTTAGTTTATAACAAGGGTGGTTTATGTAAATCTCTTGATTAGGGATTTTTTATAAATTATTTTATTTTCATTTAATCCATTAATAATATTCTTTTAAGACATTTCACCCTAATCATAATAAATTTTCTTTAGAATTTCTCATCATATTTGTTAGAAATTTAAGCCGCAACATACATGGTTCATACCAACAATCAACATTATAGGTGTATAAATCCAAACATTCATTTTTTGGAGTTCCATTATATTTTTTTAAGGGTTATCACCCCAACTCATAATGATTTTTTTTAAATAATTGTTTTACCCAATAGAAATTTACTCAATTTACAATGGGGTAGACATTTCACACACTAAGTTATTTTTTTTATTTTATCTAAAATTTATGCTAATATTACCAAGGATTCTCTTATTCAATCATATTTTTTTTCTTATAATTTATTGTTTTTTGGTTGAAAATTACCCTTTTTAACACTGGTTTATAATTCTAGGTTAAAGGTTTAAATGATTAATTGTATTAATATGATAATGGTAGTTGCTATGCTTGATTGTGGTTCATGTAGAATAAGTTGTTTGTGTATTGATTTATATTTGTTAAATGTAATAAAAATAAAAATATAAAAATTAATGGAACGGTGTAAGTTTTAGTGTTTAAATGACATTGTTATACTTATATTGGATTGATATGGTGATCCTAATGTGTTATGCTTGATTTTGATTTATATGAAATAAGTTGTTTGGGTATTGATTTATGTTTGTTAAATGTAGAAAAATAAAAGTATTATAATTGGTGGAAGTGTGTAAGTTTTAGTATTTAAATGACGTTGTTATGCTTATATTGAATTGATATGATGATGATAATGTGTTATGCTTGATTGTGATTTATATAGAATAAGTTGATTGGAAATTGATTTATGTTTGTTAAATGTGAGAAAATGGAAGTATGGAAATTGATGGAATTAGTCCATAACTAAATCTTAGTAGAGTCGTCATTTTATAGTACATGTATGATGTCATAATGATCATTTTTCTAGATCAGATTTGAGTGTAGAAATAACAAATAATTCTTGTTCTTTATTATTTAAAGATTTGAAGTTGCTACTTAATATTTTGATTATTAGAAACCCTAAATAGTCTACAGAGTTTGGATAAAAACTAATTATGTATAAGAAAGACAATATCACTTATAATACATCATGACTAAAGTAAACTGTATTATTCATTTGTTTAATTATCATTAAGGCTCTGTTGTGTTTTTCTAACAATTATTTAGTCTATTGATAATGTGGATTATAATAATGTGGATTATAACTTTACGAGTCAAACCTAACAATTCCAAAATCAAAATATATTTTATTATATTTCATATTTTTGTTTACCTTAATACTAGGAGTATGTTTAACATATAAGTTTGTAAATTCTAATATTAAAAATAAACATATTGGTTTTTTATTTTTGTGTTTTTGAAATTTAGACCAAATTCTAATAGATATTTACAAACTAGTTGTAAAATCTATTAATTGATTTTTTTTTTAAAAAATAAAGAAAATATTTTTTATTTTACAAAAATATACATGGAAATTATCTTAGAATTTGACCAGATACAATTTTAATCATAAATATATTTTTATTAAAAAAGGATTTTTGTTTTTTTCTATTTAAAAAAAACTAATTTATTTAATACTAAAAAATATCTTACATATAAGTTAAAAACTCCAAATATTAAATATAAAAGGGTAAAAATGGTGTAAAAGACCTAAAATTAATAGCAAAATGGTCTTTCAAAATCTAAAAATGAATTAAAATTAAACTAAGGCACGTAGCATAAAAAAAGGTTGTGAAAAATGTGTAAGGGTGCATTTTCCAAACATGCTTTTAGCTGGAAAAAACAAGTTTAAAAATTATTGTAAGACTTATTTGTCAAACACGCTATAAAGATAAAAAAAAAATATTTTTTTCTTTTGCAAGTTTTAGCTTTGCCAAATGCAGTTTTAGGCCTTAAAAACTCAGCCTAAACATATAGGCTAGGCTTCCCAAACTGGCCCAAGACCCAGATGATTCACAATTAAAATAGAGTTACAAAGATCAAATGATTTATTTGTTATTGAATACAAAGAACATTATAAGAATCCAAAAATCAAATCAAAGTTAAAAATCAAATTGTATTGAATCACAAGTGCACGTGTGAAGTGATTTCACACGTGCTACGAAGGTAATTAAGTTACCTTTACACAACAAGTACAAAGAGCTAGGCCATGTAAATTTAAAGCTCAAAGACTTATTTAAAAGGAACAATATGTCAGATAATCTAAGAATTGAACCCAACAACCTAAAACATAAACCTAAGTCTTCGAAGAGATTGAGGAACACTCATATATATGTTTAGGTTTCGATCGAAACACACAAAGTAAGCCAATAACTTTAGTTTGCAAAAAATAAGAAAGGTAACCTTTGAACACCAAACCTAAAAACCCATAAACCCATAAAACTCAAACATTGTCTTATACTCAAAAAATAACCAAAACCTAGAAAAATAGCTTAAATTCACCATCTTTAACTCTAACATACTGATACTGATACTAATTTGCTTGAATTATTAAAGCCTCAAGAAAACAAAGAAAGAATGCAATACAATAATTAAATTAACAAAAACCACGAAACTTTAAAATAGATCGCTTCAATACATTATATAATTATATTGATTCTAACACTCATTTTTATTCAATATTATTATTAATATAAATTAAGTACACACAACATTTAACCCATAACCACTAATGATCATAATTTTAACAATTTATGCTTATCAACTCATATACTTTTAATCAAACCAATTTTCATTGGCTAAATTAACTATTAACATAGACTTGAATGTCATTTAAATAGATTATTAACTTTACATTAACAGCCTATCATATCTTAAAACCAAAAGCTATGCATTCACTATCACATTAAACATACATTCATCAAAACATACATGTTACTTTAAATCATGATCAAACACATCAAAACATGCACATTGTGTATCATACCAACTATTAAATATACTAGATAAACATTAAACATTCAAGTAAAGATTTAAAAGGAATTAGGAAGGGGCGTGCCCATTGATTTATACCATCTCATTAAGGATTAAGGGTAAATGGTATAACTTATGGTAAAAATTCAACCTTCTTCTCTGGATGTTCTTGCTCCCTTTTCTTCTTGTTCCGAACTTCTTTCAGCCTTTGTTCCTCTACTCCTTTTCTCTTCTTTTCTTCTTTTTTCTCTTTTTTTTCTTACCATCATTTTTTCTTTCTTTCATGGACTTTTTTCCTTTCGATTTCTCTTTTTTTTATGAAAATGCACTCCTTTGATAGGCTGAAGCAAAATTAAAAAGTTATAAAACCACTTATTATTTCGATGGTAGTTTTTTAAAGATAGGTTGTTACGAAAGATTCTTCCTCTCTGTCTCTTTTATTACTTTTCTTGATAGCTATGGTGTATGGTTTCTTTACTTTTTGTACAACGAATCTTACCGAGAGAAAAAAACCATAAAGTTGACTCTTTTCAATCAAAGCTAACTAAAGCTAATTGGGAAGGGTATTTTGATGAATTAATCATGGCGATTGAGATGTAAACATGTTGTCAAGGGACCCAAAACATGGCGTCCTTGCTTCACAGTTTTGACTGGGAGGTTAGGAGCGGTACCACTCCAGAGACCTTGGCCATGAACGAGTGGATGGGAATAACGGTGCGAAAGCTTGTTCCTTTATATGCAATACCAAGAAAGATATCTCCCATATATTGATAATCAACAGAGTTGAAGTTCTGCTCATCTAATGGTGGAATATGTGCCTTGAGTGGTCTAGAGCAACAACAACAAAAAAAGAAAAGGATTTTTGATATTGTTGTCAACAAGTATTTTCTGTCAAGCATCATGATTTTGGCTTGTTTCTCCTAGTGTCTTGCATGAAAGTATACCGCTCTTGGCTGAATTCTGAGGTCGATGTTCAATAAGAAGATAATCCATTCCTGTTTTGAGTATGGTGCAGAACTGCAACTAAAGAACATATGCTGTTTGATTTTGATTTTGATTTGTTTAACCATTTGTTTGATTATCTTAAATTTCATTACATGTGCTAATGTTAGCCGGCGAAGTTCCCAGTGATGAACAGTGATCCCAATCAGGGATTCTATGGTTCAGAGGCACAAGAGGACTGCCTGTTCTAATTTACTAATGGCGAAGACCGACTTGCTACTTAATAGACATGCTCTTCCATACTGGGAAGCATCTTCTGTTTCTTTAGGGTTTTGAGGCTGTACGGATCTTTGGGTTTTGCCAAGCTGCTAGTTAGTTTCCTCTACCTGACCTGTCAACATCTGCTGTTCTATTTCTAATTACTTCTTCATTAAAAGCTAGTTAGTTAATAAATGTGCTCTAATCAATGAAATTTAAGATAAAAAGTTCTCAACGACCTCCTTAATTAATCTAATTATGATGTCCCATGAATCATGCGCCTGTAGGAGGATGATAACCTAGACTCTTCATGTATTTTCTGCATTCACCGTGCACTTCTCAAGGAGTCTCTGCCTATCAGCACCAACTACTGGTTAAATTAATAATCAAGTCATTCAAAAAATAATACTGCAATATTTAATATGTTTAGGCTAGCTGCCATGATCCATAATTACTTGGGACGTTCCCCAGATGAATCATGTTGCTGCTTGAAATGTTATCCTCTACACAAATAAATAATGCATGAACATGCATGCATTTCTTTTTAACAACAGCAGTTTAAAGCAGAACAAAGAAAGGAAACCGTGTCATAGCACAGTACCATAGCTCCAGCCATAGTACAGTGCGAACAAAGGATTTATTGAGGGATTGCAGCATCTTCCAGTTATTATAAAGCTTTAACTAACAAGAGAGCCTTATTATAAGGTTACTTTGGGCTCATCTAAACACAATTTGTCTAACCAAACAAGCTCAATTTGGTGTTTGGGGTGTCGAAGCGAGCTTTACCCCTTTATTCCAGATTTAGAAATCCAAGTGCCAAACATTTTTCACAGCTTCAGACCCTTTCTGTTATTCATGGCATTATTCTATCCTGAATCGCCCATCTCAGAAGACACCCTCAAACAAATGATTAATGTGAATACTATATTTCAATTTACAATAGCAAATAGAAGAAACCTTAATATAAGTTCCCATGATCACAGGGCAATCCAAGTAATTGGACCACCAAATCTTTTGATGATATGGAAACAAAAAGTTTTTTGCATATAAATTAGGAGAACAAAGAAGAAAACTGAACACCGAAAATGGAGAGCGCCTGGAATTTACTTGCCGGGTAGGGTCTTTTCATGTCAGAGGCATTGTTTCTGCTACTGAAACAGAGAAAATCGAGAGTTGATAACAAACAACAACCACCGGGCCCCCCGGCATGACTAGTCTTTGGTAACATCTTTGACCTTGGAGCCATTCCACACCAGACATTGTACAAGCTCAAAGAAAAGTATGGTCCTGTATTGGCTAAAACTTGGATGCACAAACACCTTGGTGATACAGTCAGCCGAGACTGCTGCAGGATTATTCAAGAATCATGACCTTGCTTCCAGCGATCGCAAAGTCCTTGTGTTTACAGCTCATAATTACAGCCAAGGATCACTGGCACTAGGTCGTTATGGCCCAAACTGGCACATGCTCCAGCGTCTCTGCTCAACAAAGCTCATGATAAATTGATAACCAAGCTAATCGATCAGACAGCTGTCCTACGACAGAAATGCATTGATGACATGATAAGGTATATTGAAGAGGATGTTGCAGAAACTCAAGCACAGGGAGAGTCGGGGGAAATCAGGTCGCCCACTACATCTTCCTTATGACCTTCAATCTAATTGGCAATCCTGTGCTGTCACGGGATCTTGTGAACCGTCGGTCAAAAGATGGTCATGAGTTCTATGATGCCATGAACAGTGTCATGACGTGGGCTGGGACACCAAATGTGGCAGAATTCTTAACATTTTTGAAATGGCTGGATCCTCAGGGGATCATGAGGAACATGGTGCAGGACATGGGACAAACCATGAGGATAGTGGAGAAATTTGTGAAGGAGAGGACAGAGGAGTGGAAGCCAGGGAGCAAAAAGACAAACGACTTCCTAGATGCACTATTGGAGCATCAAGGTGACGAAAAAGACGGGCCTGATGTGATCTCAGATCAAAAGAGACTAATTATCATACTGGTAAGCACGATGCCTTAAAATGCAGATTACACGTATCAAACCAAAATTTTCATCAAGCTTCAGTGAAGTATATATCATAAACATTTGTTAACTACATTTAATTCAAAGTTCTTACTCAATGGTGCAGGAAATGTCTTTTGGTGGATCAGAAACTACAAGCACCGTGATGGAATGGGCCATGACGGAGCTATTGTGCAACCCTATGGTGATGGGATGAGCAACAGAAGAGCTTCATCAAGTTGTTGGACCCAAATGAAAGGTTGACGAAAGCGACATAGATCAAATTCCATATTTGCAGTCAGTGGTTAAGGAAACACTAAGGTTATATCCAGTCATTCCTTTGCTGCTTCCACAAAACACTTTAGAAGATACAAACTTCACGGGGCACCTAATACCCAAAGATACACGAGTTTTTGCGAATGAATAGGGTATTGGGAGATATCCAGATTCTTGGGAGGATCCCATGTCTTTCAAGCCTGAGAGATTCCTAGGATCAAACATTGAGTACAGGGAACAGAATTTTGAGTTTATTCCATTTGGATCTGGGAGATGAAATTGTGTGGGCATGTCATTAGCTCATAGGGTAGTTCACCTTGGTCTAGCCTCTCTGCTGCACTGTTTTGACCGGGAGCTTGGCAGCAATTATGCTCTAGAGACCATAGACATGAATGAGAGGATGGGACTAACAGTGCAAAAGCTCAAAATCCCTTAAAAGCTAAACCATAGCAGATAGGGAAAACGATAGATGTCAAATGAGTTTCTGCAAGTTGGGAACGAGGTCATTTGCATGTGGAATGCGTGTTTTGAATATATGTCTTCAGCAATTATATCAATAAGAAACAAATGCGAGGATTATATGACAGCTAAGGAGTTTTCTCTACTGACTGTTTTTAATTACCTGCTGCTGCTCATGTTCTCCATAACTAGTGTTCCTGCCAAATAAAATTAGCATCCTAAATCTATAGCATTGGGAAGGACAAACAGGTCATCAAGATGACCACTTAATCTGTATCCAGCATCTGGCAAAAATGTCAGCACCTGTATTTTATTTCATACTATTCAGGACAGCAGTACGTGAATTGTTCCATTACTGAACAATGTAATCTAATTTCAGCATTTGCTATAAATTTAAGTAGACTGCTGACAACCTATCTTGCTAATCACATTTCAGGAGCACAAATTTCTAATATCATAGACAGATTGAATACATAATTTCTTGCCCTACAGATGGGGGTGTTGATGGAGAAAGAATCGCTGGAGAGAAGGGGGACACAACTTCCTATACTTGATCTAAAAATCAAGATTTGGTAGAGCATGCAGACACTTTAGCCTCAAAGATAACTGACTCTAACATACAGCATGGTCAAATTTCAGGCATTGCTGAATGAGTGGTGAAATTGCATTTCTCTACATTCTAGACATTCTCGTGTTACAATATAGGTTATGCATACATCCAAAAATGAATGAATTTGAAAACCCAGATGCAGAGAGCAGATCAACGTGCTTAGACACGAGCATTGATTGATTGATCAAAATGGTACCTCAATAATGTGAGGATGAGGCATTAAGAAGTTGCTTTCTGGGAGTATGGTCTGGTAGCCCAATTGAAATCATTTCATGAACTTTGTCACCTCATCATTTGAGACCTATGAGAAACTGTTCAATCCTGTGCCATATAATATGCGTGATGATCCCTTTTTGGCTCATAAAAGGAACTAGCTCTGCAGCCCGGAATCTCTGGCAAGGCTTTTTCATCATGTTCTGTGTTAAACCGGCAGATGTAGTTCAGACCAACAAGAAGTTCTGTTATTGCAGCCTCAGTCTTTGCTTGATCCGCAAAATAGAGGGTCTGAAACAGGGGTACATTTGTGCTGGAAACCTCATGTGCCCTCTCAAAGTTTTGCTTGGACTGCCATCTTATCATGTTATGAGCCAGTGGAGACAGCCATTCCAATATCTGTGACAAAGCCAGGTTCCACTCTGCTGCAAGTGAAGCATCATATACAAATGGAGCTAGAGATTTGGCATGTGCCTTGAGCCTAGCCTTCAGAGCAGATCTTATAGTTGTGGGTAACATGCCATATAGTTCATCTCTTGTTTCAAAGTCAATCATATGAGTTGATGAAGCTACCTTATCAATTAATATGATCAAATTTGCGTAATGGAGAGCTAAAGCAGCAGCACCAAGAGTGGGTGAGGGACCTTTCAACAACCCCTGCTTTGAATTGAATAGAGCTAATTTAGAATAAAATCGGTTGCTGCGTGCAAGAGATTCCATATTTGATTTTTCCATTAGATCAACTTTTTTCATATAGTCACTCGTGAGCCTCAAAGAACCACCAACAACAGAATTGCAGGTCAGCAAAATAGGAGAATCACTTCCGCTCATCATGCATTCTTTAAAAGGACCAACATGAGACAATCTTTTTGTTTTCAAGCGAGACTGCTTTCCATGCAGGCTGGATGACTGATGATGAGGTTGAAGCTGCTGCTTGCTTATTTTATACTTCTCAGCAGCCAGTCCTGAAGTCGAACCTGATGTTCCTGTAGGTTCTGAAGAGAACCCATGTAGAATATCCTCTGAAGGAAGTATAGAAGATTGCATTAGAACAGAAAAGGAACGGGTCTGAGGAAGACAATCAGGATTCCTCTGTTTGCAATTGCTGTTTCCCTGAGCAGATGGTAGTTGATTGATCTCAAAAACATGCTTGATTCTCTCAAGTATAGTTAAAAGTGATCTTGCCAAAAGACGGACAACATAATCATAGGTTCTAATCCATGGTGACATCTCCCGCAGATTTCTAACTTCCTGTTGCTGCCAAATTACTTTCTTCTGAAATTGGAGCAATTTCACACGATCTAAGTCAGCATTGGCCCGCAGTCTCCTAAGAGTTTGTTCAAGTTCTGCAAGAACTTCCAGCTCTTGAGACAATTGCATTGTTACTTCAACAAATTTCTCCATTTTTTTAACTTTCCTCTCCATCTTCTTTAATCTATATTGCCAACCAAACCACTCAAGATTATTCCCAACCGGGTCATTAACAAAACGTTCAAATAGGAGGAAAGGAGGGTCTTTGCACTTCCTCCCAAGCCGAGCCACAGATCTTGCAATTAGCCTGAAATTCTCCAGTATCTCATTTAGTGCAAGATCCATCAGGCAATCATGATCCTCAGCTACAAGCCTTTTAACTCCAACTGAGTTGACAATCTCTTCCCTCAACCTATGGATCTCTCTATCACTCAAATAGTTCCATAAATTAACGACCTTGGACATCAAGCCTGCAACTTCATATGCCAATACTCCGATTACTTCCTTATCAGTCTCTGCAGAGACTTTTCGTGAATTCCACCTCCAATTAATAAACCACGAGTCAGCTACCATCGCCTGTCCCATCAAATAACATATGTTACAGACAAAATCACAAAAACAAACTTCAGGGGGTCTACTGATCCCTGTATAACAAGTACAAGCACATAAACCCGAGATTGATTATACTACTAAAATCTGCAAGAACCCAACCATATGACAAAGTTGTTTCTCAAGAAACTAGTAGAAAGACCAAACCTTAAAGTACAAGATGACTTAAAACTGAGCTATAAGAGAGTTCAACATCACTAGAAAATCAAACATTAAAATCGGCAGCACGTCCTACCTAAACTCTGACTTCAAACAGGCAGACGATTAACTCTAGTACCCCACATAAAATATTGGAATTACCATATCTTCAAAATAACAGAAAGGAAAAGAATATAACAGTAACCATAAGAGAGGAAGTATAGCGAAATTTTGAATCTTGAGTCTATTAATTGATCAGGGTCTCCAAAATAGAAAACTAAATCCATCATTAGAAAACTAATTACTTACTTGGTTTAGTCAAAAAAAGCAATTACTTTCAATAAATCATAAAATTATATACATTTTTATAATTTAAAAGATTGAGTTTCTTTCACATTTCAGCAACCAAACACAAAAGTTGTATAATTGAAGTCAAAATCTCTTCCACCGACCATATCACATACTTTCATTAAATCATAGTAATTGTTTTAATTGTAATTTTCAATTTACAAACCACATGACTTCCTATAATAAAAGAGAGGGAGAGAGAGAAAGAGGGGGGGTGGGGGAGGAAAACAGCCTGAGATCTCAAGCTTAAAAATCATCAAAATGAAGAAATGTAAAGAACCCAAAATCCGCCTGAGATCTCAAGCATAAAAATCATCAAAATGAAGAAATGTAAAGAACCCAGAATCCGAAATTACACAACGAATCACCAAGCCATCTTGTCAAATTACAGCACCAAAGAACAAGCAAGAATACACTCACCAACGCAATAATGCTAGGTAGTACCACAAAGGAAGAGCAGGGTGAGCAGTGAGGTGGGAGTTTAAAAAAGTAGAAAGCGTGATTAAACCGGACGCCACACCACCATCATATATAGCAATAGCAAAAGCAGAGAGCCAGAAAAAAAGGGGTAAACAAACGAAATTCGGTCAATCCGAGGTAGAATAAGAAAAGACGACCTGTTTTTGATATTTTGTTTTCAGGTTGATGCCTGAGGACTTCTAAGGATTCGCAGTTAGTATATATATTCTTTTTCCGCCCACTACCACCCTCAACAAATTCCTCTGCAACAATTTTAAATAATTTCAACATCAGTATACTTAGAAAATATTTTTTCAAAAATAAATATTTAAAAGTGAGTTCCAACATATTTTTTTATTAAAATTTAAGTTTTTATTAAAATTTAGGAGTTGAGGTGTAACTGTGTTTTGTGATTTTTTTTAATATTTTTATATTGTTGTGAGGTATTTATATTAAAATTAATTTTTTAAATAATAACAAATATTTTAAAAAATAACTGAGTCATAAGCCACGAGGGAATCCGTAAGGCATATGCACTTTAATTATACAACTGTTCAACACACAACTACAATGTTAAATTAAATAAATACAAACGTGGGAAACAAGATCCTGTATTCACTTGATACAATCTATGGACTCTCATTCCGCGAAATAAATCTGAAATCCTTTCACATTTTCATGCATGCTCACATAGGTTTTAACAATATCGTATTACAATTACATTTTTACAAACTAAAACAAACGAGGGGGAATACATTTAGTGGCGGACCTGAAAATCCAAAATATATTGATATAACTAAACAAATAAAAAAAATCATTTCAATAAGCCTTATAACTATAATAAAATTAAAATTCTTAATTTTCTAATATATATTATTATATTACATTCTAATGAATATTAGAGATTAAAGATGTTTAATTTAAAAATTAAAAATTAAAAAAATATATAAAATAACTCTGAACTTTCTCAATGATTTGTTAATGAGAATAACTTATCCATAATCATATCTGCTAAAAAGTTTATAGAAATCTCTTTTTCTATGTAGATAATTAAATTGTCTGCAAGAAAATCACCATCTATTCTACTATGAAGCCTTGTTTTCACCAAATTCATTGCAAATAGAGCTTATTTTATAGTTGTTGTAAATACAAGAAGAGTTAAGATTAGTTAAATTTTTTTATTTTTCAAAAGCTTTTAGTGCTCTATACAATTCCAAAAGAGTAGTTAATTTATCAAATTTTGGATGTTTTGGTATATAAAGCCCATAATTTTATAATTAAAATTTCAAATAAAGTTTATTTTGCTTGCTATAATACTTGGGATAAGATCTTTTAGTTAAATTGCATCATCAACATTAAATAAATTATAAGAATTTTTAAGGATATAATGTTGAACTTAAAATAAGAAGCATAATTGTTGGATCACAAAATTTGTTATTTAACTTTTGTAATTGAAAACTAAATGCAACTGCAAATATATCAATTTTTTGAAATAATGTTATAAAATTATGAGAACTTCACTTTGATGTACATTCTCACAAATTAAACTCAATTTTTTTTCATTCTCACAAATTATATTGGCATGGTTTTATATATTGGAATTGATTTCATTGTTCATGCTTTTAATTTTTAATTTATGCTGCATTACGAAATACAACTATAGAGTTCAATAAAAAAACTAAAAGAACAAGAACTGAAACTCATAAAAAAAAAAAAGAAGAGAAGATTGTTCTATCATTTGTACTATTTAAGGAGCATGTCTTCCTCCACTTTGATTTATCTTTTTTTTTTTAAGTTTACTTTTAATTTTTAAAAGTTGAAAGACAAGAGTAAAAAATTTTAATCGAACATATTTTGATCACCAATTAATTCAATTTTGATATCGTTAGGTTTTTTTAAAGTTCAATGAAAGTGATTTAAACCTTTAATGATAGGGGGAAAAGGAGATAAGGACTCGAAAAAAAAATATTTAATTTGATTTTAAGTTTTGCATGCTGATTATAGAATGTTTTGTTATTAAAAATGGGATTTTAGAGTTTTTATTTCATGTTTTTAAGTAAAAACATGTTGAAATTTAAGATTTTAAAATTCAAAAACTCAAACCTTAGTTTTTACTCATCTTTAATTACCACAACTATTATAATAAACGATGAATGATTTAATATCTTAAAAAAATAAAACAAGCTTGGATTTCAAGGCCCAAGCATGTTTGGCTTTTTTAAAAAAAATTCAAGCAAGTGAGTATAGTTTAGAAGGCCTAACCCCATTTGAGATTTATTTTTGAAGGTCAGGCATGAGAACTTGATCTTGCAAAATAAACATGGTGGTTTTATTATGTAAAATGCCATTATGTTTTCTTTCATATTTCATTATGGATCAAAAAAGATTTTTTTAATTATTTTCATCATCAGAGTTTTGTTCTTTTAGATCATGTTCTTTATAGCTAAGTTAATAGGATTTTATAATTTGTTATAAAAAGACACAATCGAGATAAAGATGATCAAAAATGAAAAACACACAAACTTACATGATTGTTATGAAACTTGGATGAAAAAAACTTGTTTTGGTCCATGTTCTTTTCTCTTCTTCTTTTTTGACACAATTCTTTTATTTTCTAAAATTTTATTTTAATTCAAAATTTTATTTTTTTTATTTTTCAGAACCTAGTTTGAGAGAGAAAAGAGAAATTTATCAAAAAAAAAACAATGAAAAAAAGATACAAAACATTGGTTGACCACATTTTGGCTATAAAAAATATCTTTCTTGATATCTAACAGATTTTATTTGATGAGAGAAGTTTTATTAAGATTTGTTTGCCCTTATTCTTACTAGAAAAACAAGATTGAGGGTGAGAGATGTATTTTTCATTTGTTTTAATTTTGTATACGTAAACAAGTTTTGGGGTATTTTGAGTTGATTTGTTTATTTATTAACATTATAAAGATGTTTTTTAAGTTATTTTAGATGAATATATGCTCAATTTGTTTTTTATAAGCCAAAAAACACATGTCCTATTTTACCTTTGATTGCTTTTTTATTATTTGTAGAAAAATTAGTTAGAATAAATTAATTTAATATATGTGCGGGATGACTGATTGAATAGGTATACAACTTTAATTAAGATTACATAAAATGAATAAATCAAAAAATATTTTGTGATTTCTTAAATAGAATATTATTTAATCTTCATTTGATTTATGAATAAGGTCTCAACATATTTTTTCTAGGTGTTTTTTATACAACCTGCTTGATATATTTTTTCTTTGTTTTTATTCCATTTCTTCTTAATACATATTTATTTTTATTATTATCTAAGTAAATAAAAAATTAAATTCAATAAATAAAGTTATTGAAGATAACCTTATGTTTCTAAATAAGATATTTTGATTTATATCTATGTATCTCTCAATTTTTTAATTGAATATTTAATAAAATAAGTGTTACTTAATTTTTACTTGGTTCTCAAATCATATTGTA
Source organism: Populus euphratica (assembly GCF_000495115.2). Taxonomy (NCBI): domain Eukaryota; kingdom Viridiplantae; phylum Streptophyta; class Magnoliopsida; order Malpighiales; family Salicaceae; genus Populus; species Populus euphratica. Next base: position 1,083,920 of record NW_011499852.1, read on the forward strand.
ACATTTTCCCACGTTATTTTTGTGCAACCTCGCAAAATCGACTGCAATGATAAAAACAAAACTGTACGATACAGAGATAAATACTTCTACTGGATTATGATTCCCCACCTGACATGCATATCCATAAATTCTGCAGATGTGGAAACTTAAACAGGGAATCTTTTCTTTGCTTGAAACTAATACAATCATGATTTCAAATTTGATACAACCGTTAGAACAAGAGTTCATAATCCTTAGCTGGACATAAACACATGTAAGAAAAGGAACAATGGTGAAATCAAAATATCACATCGCACCTGGTACTGCAGAGTTGATTTTTTTGTTTTGACAGTCGAAGAATGAACGAAACTTTTCTTTATCGTTTTCTCCTGTAAAGCAAGCCTTATCGAATAAAAGTCAGCAATTGGAGTGTCAGATTGCACTTTGTTCCTTGCAGTATCCACCTCTCAAACTTGCTCTCTCTTCCCACTTTGAGTCTTCCTTTGCTCTATCTCCCCTCCTTTCTATCGACTGGTCTGTTGTCTTGCCTTCTCCTTCCTCTGTAAAGCAGGCCTATTTCCTCTTTTACGTTCCCCCCCTGTGTTCTTTTCCTTTGTGTCTTCCCCACCTTTTTTTAAATCGTTCTCTCCTCCTGTTTCTTTCCTTTCTCCCCTGTCTCAATGCCTCCCTTCCTTTTTCTTCTTTTCCTCCCCCCCTTTCCCCTTTTCTTCTTGCTGCCTCCCGCCACTGCTTATAGGAGAGAATTTCATCTTAAATCTTCCTCCATCATGACTGCCAATCTTTTATGATTGCAGTCCCTGGAGAGGATTTCATCTTGAAATATTTCTTCATAATGACCGCTGATCTTTCATGATCTCCAGTCTTTGAAGAGTAGATGAATCTAGACTTAAAAATAGACTAAATGATGGCCACCATCCTCTCTTTGATGGATCATCCCTCTATTTTTTTGCAAATTGAATTGATAGTTTATTTTTTTAATCTAGATATAGGAGTCTCATTATGTTTACGTTTCAATGCATGTTTGATTTGTCAAAATATGTTTAAATTATGTTGATTTAATAGCAATTATGGCTTTAAGAATCAAATTGGATTATGAATGAAATAAATATAAGGAATTGAAGTTGACATGTAGAACAGAGGTTGGTGGATGCAATGCACGTGATAAAGAGTGAGGGAGGTCTAAACTCTCTAGCAACGTGTGCAGTCTTTTTTAGTGAACAAACCGAGCCATTTGTGATGGAGATTGATGCGTCACGATGTTATATTTCATACGGGTCGTACTTGGAGGTTGTTTTACAATAGTGTTTGTTGAAATCTTTTTATTCTTTTTTTTTTCTCTTTTCTCTTTGAAATTCATGATATCCATTTCAAATTTTAGAATTTTTTTCTTATTTTATTATTATTTTAAATTTAATTCTTATTCATTTGATTGCTATATTTTTAATTATAGTTATTTTTTTTTAATTTCATCATTCAATTAAAAAAATTATAGGTTATCCTCTTATGTTTATTTTTTCAGATTTAATCCTAACTTTTTTAATTGTTATTTTTTTATGAAATTAATTTTTTTTAATTTTATTATTCATTTTAAAAATTTAAAATGTTCTCTTATTTGTTTAAATTTCTAATTTATTCCTTATTTTTTTATTGTTGGTTTTTGTTTTAGGTGCTTTAGTAAAATTAATTTTTTTTCAATCTCATCCTTCAACATAGAGTTGGTTAGGAATTGAGCTTCATGTTTTTTTGTCAATGAGGTAATCTCGATTTCATAATTCAAGTTGTAGGTTTAAAAACTTAAATCGAGTTAACATTGTTGTTTAGGGTTTATGTTTTTTACATTGATTTTCTCTTTCAATTTCATCATTCCATGTTGATTTTTTTTTAAATGAACTTTATGTTTTTTTTTTTTTACATTCTATTCAGTTATTCCGATCTCATCACTTAAACAATGGGTTTGGTAAGTTAGCATAGGTTTATTCAAATTTTTTTGTGGTTATTTTTTTAATTCCTTTTGTTTTGTTCTTCAATATTGATTTAATTTATAATTGAGCTTTGTAATTTTTCATGGTCTGTTTTCTATTGGGTTATCTCATTCTCATGATCCAAGTTAAGAGGTTTGGTAGGCTTAACTAGTTTTTTAGTGTTTTTTGGGTCATTATTTGATTGTTTTTTTTTTATTTCATCCTTCTACATTAGATTTATTGAGAATTGAGTTTCATCATTTATTTTTTGTTTGTTTTCTCTTGGTTTATCCCGGTCTAATAAACCAAGTTATAGATTTATCATATTTGCTTGGGTTGATTTAAGTTATTTTTTTAAAATTTTGTTCTTCCAAATTAGACTAACTTAGAATTTTGCTTTGTTGATTTATTCCTTTTTAATGGCATTTTTTTCATGTTCTCATGAATTTTTTTATTCAATTCATTTATTGTAGTTGCCTTTTTTTTAATTATTTAATTAAATAATATTAACTTATTTTACTCAATCAGATCTATGATCCAAATTATGAATTTTTTTAAGATATTTGCTTCATACAAACATATTGTTTTACACTTTTTTTTTTTTTGTTCCAACCACAACAAAGTATAAGGCAACGAATCTAGTCTTTCACTGTATTAGTAAATAGTTATAATTAGATACCTTATTACTTATAATCTAAAATGTACGGGATCAATACTATTTAGTTGTAATATTCACCCTTTTATGTTTTATAATAGATGATATTGTTCACTTTTTTTAAATTTGTTATAAGTTTAAAGGTGAAAAAAATATTAAACCTAGTTAAGTTAACAATTCAGGTTCATTCTAAATAAACTAAAGTGTGTAGGGTGAACATTATATAGACACACACCATTCACCTTTTCATGTTTTACGGTAGATGACATTGATCATTTATTTTTTAAGATTTTGCTATAAATTTAAAAAAAAAATATTTAAGGTGAACACTATTTAATCACATTGATCAACTCTTATATTTTATTGTGGATGATATATATATATATATATATTTTAGGTTTGTTATGAATTTAAGCAGAAAAAAATATAAAACTTGGTTAGTTTCATAGTCTGGGTCACCCCACAAGTTTTACTGTGTACGCCACTATTCACTTTTTTCTTGTTAAAGAAAAAATATTTTTTTTTGTTTATATTTTTTAAAATTAACCTCAACCTTAATCTTATTTTTATTTTTATTTATGTTAATATCTCTTCTCTTTTTTATGTTATTTAAAAAGCCTATTTGAAATGATGATTATTTTTTAATTATGCATTTAATTTTTGAGAAGGTTTTTCTTATTAATCTATATTTTTTCTTAATCTTTTGTATAGATGAACTTTATTTTTGAAAATAAAAAGAAATTTATTTTCAAATAATATTTCTAATATGTACAACCTAGTATATTATTTTGTCTTTTATTTTATTCAATTAATTTAATATGTATGTCTATTTTTATTATCGTTTGATTGAATAAAAAAATTATTTTAATTAAAAAACTTAGCGAACATAACTGTATAAATGTCATGTTTTATAAAATTAAATATCTTAATTTATATATGTCTCTCGATTTTTAGTTTTTATTTTTAGTCATCGATCATGGTTTTTTGAACTTATTAATACACATACTTCTCAATTTAATTATATATATATATATATATGTATGTATGTATGTATGTATGTATGTATATGTATATGTGTGCGTGTGTGTGTAAATTTCTTGATTTTCACTTAGAATTTTTTTTAAATACAAAAATATATTAAAAAACCTATATATAAATTATTTTACCAAGAAAAAAAATATCTAACCTATGGCAAAATACAGGTCAAATATCTGGTTATTGAAGAGCAATAAAGAGTTTTGCCTAGGGTGGAAAACAACACACACTGGAAAACTCTGTTGTTTGAATATATATATATGAAGAAAATAAAGAAATTTCTTATAAAACAATAACAATTTCTTTCTTTTTTCTTCTTAGCACGAAAGACTCTTGATGGTTCATTGAATATTGGAATGTAAAAAATTTCATGGTGAATTCAGGTTTTGAAATATCTAGTTGTCAATCTGTCAGTAGCTAAATAGATACAGAGTAGATCTGATGCGATGCAAAGAATTTAACAAGTTGCTGCTATACAGCAAGAGGAGGAGTTCATAGAGTTCTGTATCATCACCAAGTCAATGCTCCGTCCATCAAAACTTGCTCAATCCACATGTTCCTCAGCTTCTGTCATGGGATCAAGTTTTTCTTTCTTCCCCCTTATTTTTTTTTCCTCCTTTCCTTCTGCACACACATGCATGCACTCCAACTTGCACTCTTGCCCAAGCGCAAGCACTTCCACCTGACATGATAGAGATTAATACGATTCTCACTGAGATATTCTTGACTTTTCAGTTCTATCTCAGCAAAACATGAGAATGAGAATTATCTATGGCAGGATATATACTTCAAATAATTAATCAGAATAAATGGTGATGAAAAGTCAAAGAGATCTTGTTAGAAATAAAAGGAGAGAAGGAAGGAAGAGGAATCTTATATCATGTTACTCTCAAATGAGAGGAAGTCTATATAGACTTAGATTTAGACTTATAATTCTTTAAACACAAGTATTTACACTAGTCTAAAAAATAAATACTTTTTTAATATTTATACATAAATCTCAGAGACACCTAAAAGAGCTAAAAGACATATTTTTGCACTTCAACGACGTCGTATCATTAAATTATTCAACTGAAAAAACTATTGCCACGTTAAAATAATAATGAAAAAATCAAATAAAAGAAATTAAAAATAAAGCATTAAAATAGATATTCAATGAAATCAAGCTTAGGTGTCTCAAATAAGCTCTCGTGTGAATATTTTCTCAAGTATTTTAGTTTATACCTATCATGACGATATATTCTTTTTCTTCTCAAATGTTGATTTCCATTAATATTGACAACAATATTTCACAAGGAACGCTCCGAAGTGGCCTGTGTGTCTCGGAGAAGCTCCTGTATGGATATTTAGTAAAAAATAAACTTATGTTTATAAATTAGAAAGTTCGATCCAATTAGACTAAATTAAATTAATTAAAACTTTTGAAATTTTTAAGAATTTGTATAGCAATTTAGTACTGGAACTGATTACTTTTGAAAATATAAGATAAATTTGACCCAACTCTTTTTAACGGTGGCTTATTTGTCAAATTGATATTAATGTAAACGAGAAGCAAAGGATAATGGAATTTGTTATAAATAAAAAATAATAATAAGTAAAAAATACATACCTATAGGGAGACACCAAATATATTTAATTTTTATTTTTTCATATATCTCTTGTTAAAAGATTGTAACAACCTTTTATATATATATATATATATATATATATATATATATATATATATATATATATATATATATAAACTAGAATTAATAATATTGAATAAGAAAAATAAAAAAAGGATAAACTATTCCCTTCAAATAGAAAGAAAAAAACTACAAAATCATAAAAATAAAAATAGAAAATAACAAAATTAACTAAAAACAATATTTATTTATTTTTAAAAAAAAGGCTCTTATAACAATCTTTTCAGATTAGAAGAAATCCATCTAGGAGGAAAGTCTTAATTGAAAGTTTGATCCTTCTAAAACATTTACTACTTTAATTTCAGCAACAATATGCAATTATACAAGCGTCAAATAAAATGAAATAGATAATAAGAGCAACACCCTAATTTTATAATGGTTTAGAAAATCATTTCTTCCACTCTTTGAACCTTTGTTTAAATATTTACTGTCAACTTATGGTATTGTTAAGGTGTAAGACCTTATTTATATACTAATCTTTTTATAGAATTAAAATTAAAAAAAAATCACTCATGATCTCTTGAAGAATCGAGATTGAACATTTCAATGGCTCCCGAGCAAAGTTTTTTGAATAGTTCAAGTACCACTTTACTTTCACAATAAGTATGACTCTCACAAGAATTTTCACATCTTACCATCTTCTTGTTCACATCTTACAATTAAGAGTAGAATTTTCATATCTTTATATAATGAGTCCTTAAACAATACTTATCTTATCGTGGACCTCTAATACAATATCTATATGTGAGCCACTATATATTAGATCACATTACCATGATTTTCAATAACAGCAAGTGGCGTGGGCAAAAACAACATATTAGTTGTTAGACTTATTTTTCACATGAGAAATATCATCATCTCTTCCTACATAAACATGTTCTATTACATGATGTCTTATAAGTATGGTTGTTCAATAAAATACAATAACTGACCATTAAAATTATTAAGTTCTGATATATGTTCTCTGCAAACTCCAACCAAAATCACTAAGTGGAGCATGATTTACGGTTTTTAGCCCCTTAACATAAAAGAAAAAAGAAAAAAAAAAGAGAGAGAGGTCTGACTTCCTTTTTAATAGGTAGAGCGTGCCCGCCCACAAGTGCTTTTTTTTATTATATTCACAAGTGCTTTTTTGTGCATTTCTTCGTAATATTTTTTTCTTTTTAATTTTTTATTTGATCACATTCCTACACATATCTATTTTCTTTGGAGCTCGAGTAAATTAACTAGGGATTATGATAGCAATTTCATAAAAAAAAAATCTTGCTAAAAGTTCTATTAATAATACCTTAATATTATTTTTATATTAAAAAAGATTTTGGTCCGGCGAATTACATGACACTGACTCGTTGAATATTAAATGTTATTCACGACACTGACTCGTAATTATCTTCCTCACATTCAAAAAGGCATTTTTTTTTTTACACTAATTAGAAGATATTACGAAAATATTTTCTGAAACACTAAATGATAGCTGGATCCAATCATATGCCGATACAATCTCACCTTTACGCCCCAAGTCAAAATAAAACTGATTAAAATAATATAAAGTCTACACGAAACGCCGCAGTGATCATCATGATCATCATGAAATACGGTTGGGCCCCCCAATGGCTACGGTTGAGCAGATCCTTTTATTATATGTCCTGCTGCGAGTTTCTCCACGTGGTATGTATTGTTTATGTTTTAAATGATTTTTTATTTCTCATCCGGTTTGAAGGCTTTAACGCGCGCGTTCCGTCGGCAGCTGCATCTAGAACTTCAAAAATATCTTTAAAAAACAACAAAAAAAAATAGTGGTCAATAAATCATTTTTCTTGTTTATATTTAATCAAATTAAATAAAATTTCATAATATATATATATATTTAATAAGTTAATTTAATTTAAAAAATATCTTTAAAAAATAACAAATAAAAAAATCTGGAATAACCTGGATAATTTTCAAAATCAATAAAAAATCTTACATGAAGTAAATAAAAAAATAACAGAACCTAATTTCCAATTAAATAAATACTAAATAATAAAATTAAAAAATTTGAGCTAATAAAATATCATGAAGTAGTGAGCATCTCATACTTATTTATAATTAATTAATTTAAATTAAATTAAATTATACATCATTAAAAAAATATAAATTTAACAATGAATAATAAATAAATAAAACTCAATATAATTCGTTTCATTTTCTAAATCACTTAAAAATCTAAATGAAATAGGTAAAAAAACTAACAAACCTTGATCTCTAATTGAATAAATTATAAAATTTAAAAAACCAAATAAACCCCAAGTGAACTTTCTAAACCTAAATTAATCTTTAAAACTAGAAATTCATGAAATTCTAGAACTAAGCTTAATCAAGAAACTCAATTTTTAGCCAATTTAATATTAAATAATAATATTTAAAAAATTAATTTAAAATAATTGTCAAGCTGAAAAAAATAATAATTAAAATAATGAGAATTAAATTTTAAAAGAAAAAAATATATTAGGATAGATAGTTGTAAGAAAAAATAAATCTAAAAAACTATCTCAAATCAAATAAATAAAAATCAAATTTAAAAAATAAAAGAAATTCAAGGGGGAATGAAATTGAAACATAACTTTAAATTCATAAATTATTACTGATAAAATAAATAATAATTAAAATAATAACAATCAAATTTAAAAAAATAACAAATTAAAAGGCTACTATAAGACTTTAAAAAGACATGTGGAAATCAAAGAGGGAAAAAAAAAAGGCCACCAATGGATGGCCCTGAACTGGAAGGTTGATGCCCACACGTGCCGCCTTTTCATGGAGGCAATGTTAAAACAATTTAAATACGCGCAACTTAAAAGGCATTAGAGTTGCTCTAGCGCTAATACATGTGCTACTCTTATCAATAGCTTTTTTTTTTATAATAATATATATATATTTACTGAATTAAAAAATTTTCCCTAAATAAAATTAACAACAACAAAAAAAAACTCTTAAATATAAGCTTAAAAAAAATATATTTTAAACTTGATTTTTATTTTTTTATTATTGTTTTTCATCCTTTTTTAAATTTTAATTTATTTTTAATTTCATTATAGTTTGTGATATGCTATTTTTTTAATTTAGTTCTTATTCTTTTAATTCTTTTTGTTTGTCCTTAAGTTAAGCTGATTTTTCTTTTTATTTCATGCTTCAATAAAAAAAATTAATGTCCTCTAATTTATTTTTTAATTTTAATTTTTATTCTTTTAATTGATATTTTTTGGGGATCGTTTTGTATAAGTAATTTTTTTAATTTTTTTTTAAAAAGTTAACATGAATTGACATTGTTATTTTTTTAATTTTTTTTTGAAATTAGGCTTCGTGAAAATATAACATTTTATGAATAATGTTTTGATGCAATAGGAATTTGAAATAACTCTATAATTTTCTTTAAAAAAACATTGTTATGAAGTGATCTTTATTCTAATTCATTAATCAAATATTTAATAAATATTAAAAATAAATAAATTTTTATTAATAAATTAAAAATATTTACATAAACAAAATTAATTCCACGCATAAATAAGGTCACTACTTTTAAGTGAACACTAAATTACCCCACTATTTGGCATGAAGAGTTAAAATCTTTCCGGAGTAATTCTACCATGAAAGTTGCTGGGAAAAAGTTAAGGGCTGGAAAGCTTGTTTTGAAAAATAATGACCTCTTGAATCGAGATAAAGATGGTCGATTGTTGAAATATTTAGCCCCCATGAGATGCTAAAAGCGATGGCAGAAGTACAGCAATCAGGCTATTGACGAGCAATCAAATCAACACCTATGATCTGTTTTGGACCAAAACAAGGAAAGATTGCATGGATATGGCCTGGAGTTGTGTAGCGTGACAGAAGCATGGCCTCATTCCTTGATAAGAAAAACTTATCCTTAATGGTGGAAATTTCTTTGGGTAATAGTGACTTAACTTTGAAAGGAGGTCTTGAATTTGTCGATGAAAAAGTGGTTTTTCTTCCTCCTGTTGTTAAGCATGAGATCTTGTGATGCCTAAAATATCTAATTCATCACACCATCTTGTCACAACATCCATGAGGTTTGAAATAGCTTGCCTATTTCTAACAATAAGGCCTATAGATTTGTAGCAAGAACGCTATTTAGAATAAATCCTTGTTTAGCTATGTAGATTTCCACGTAACTATTAAGAATCAGCATTAGTTTGTTATAGAATCTCTAAGTTATATGGGTCTGTAAAGTCCTAATTTAGCGATTTAAAAATAAAAATAAAATCATTTTTTATATTTTTTAAAGTAACTGTGAGAAATCTTGCTACTCTATAGATGGGAGGAGTTCATTGTTGATGGACGACTAATATGGTTATTAAATTTACAAGTTAACTTCTAAAATTATATGATTTAAATTCGATAAACTTGATAAACTCAAATTGGTTTAGGAGGTTTGACAAAATGAACAAAAACTCAATGCTTCTCACTTCTCTCTTCTCCGTCGCATTTGTCTCTAAAAAATTCCCCTTTTTCCTTTCCCATTTCCCCTTTCCTCATTCCCCAAATCTCACATTCTTTGGTTTTCAAATTTCAACCCTAATAAAAGTAGGCTAACACTAGCAAGTAGCAACGCCATCCACTTTAAGTTGTGATGCAATTTGTATATGCAAAACTTCAAGCTGTAAAGTGAAACTAAAACAGTAGCATTGTATGAAAGCAACGACTTAAAATCCAATAATAAGTAAAACATTAAGGAGATTAAATAATGCCACCTAAAATCCTCTCCGTGCGCAACCTTTCAATTTTTCTTCCATCAACAAAACCGAAAATAAGAACCACAGCAAAAACCCACAAGCATGTCCTTATATTTCTAGCCCCCAAACCAAGATTTCGACTAAAAACCGAAGTGGGGATTTAAGGTGAATCCAAAATGAGAAGTAAAAGGCAATATTTATAAAGAGTCCGTGGTTAGTATGTCATATTAAGGAGTAATTGAGGGCTTTACTTAGAATGTGGGTTATAGGTCTACATAAAAAAACGGGGTCGTTTTTCCAGATAGAGATTGAGAATTTGCTTGAAGAAACAGAGAAAGACAACATTTTTACATGGAAATGCAGCTCATGTACAAATCTTAATATATATATATACATATATATATATATGTATATGTATATATGGGTTAAGTGAAAGCTTTGTTTGCTTTGCCGGTTTGATGACAGGTCTATGTGTCTAACTCGTGAGTTGGCTCAATATTATTGTTTCAATATTGCCTGCTTTTTTTTTCTGCAACACCAACACAAAACAACCTGTCAAAATTAATATAACACCACGTACACGTAGATGAATTCCTAGGATCAAATAATATTAGTAATATTAGTGTTAGTATTAATAGTAAAATTAATGTTTATAATATTAGTGTTGGTATTAATAGTGACACTAATAATCCTCTTGATGATATTTATATTGATGAATATTTATGAAAAAATAAAGAAGATAAAAGCAATAACACAAATTTTAGTTTACATGAAATATCATTATATTGTTTATTTTAAATTTGTTAATTGTTAGTTAATAAAAAATTACTTAAATTATATATAAATTTTTATTTGAACCATGTATTTAAAAATATTTAAACAATATATAAATTTTTATTTGAATCATGATTTTAAAGTGTTTGAACTATGTATGAATTTTTATTTGAATCATATATTTTAATGTGCTTGAATTATTTATGAAAAAAAATTTTCTTACAATTACAATTCGAGTTTATTTTATATTTTTTATATATGTTAAAAATATATTTTTTACAATTTTTGCTACTAGTATGAGAATGAGCAGCCATTATTAATTGCAGCATCGATATTCTTGATCTATAAAAAATATAAAATTGATCAGGGCAAGAGAAGTGATGAGAAAATATTTGTGACAACCTGGTTCGGTCAATGTACCTGAGCTGGAAGTCTTGATATTTTTATAACTTATGCCCTAAAAATAATTTTTTTTAAAAAGTAATTTTTTTGAAAAATAAATTTTAAAAAGTGATTTTTTTTAATGTTTAATAGTATCATAAAAGTAAGTTAGAAAATACATTTTAGTATTTGGCTATATCATGAAAAATAAACTGAAAAATAAATTATTAATATTTTTTCAAGTTTATTAAAATAATAAGGAACAAATCATGCAAATTAAAAAGTTGAATGAGAATAAAATTGAAAAACAATCTAATTTTATAAATTATCTTGAATAAAATAAATAACAATGAAATCTATTAGATAAAAAAGTTAAAAGATGATGAAATTTAAAAAATATAACTTTATAAATTATTTCAAATAAAATAACAACAATCAAAAGAATAAAAATCAAATCTTATATATAAAAAATTTCAATTAAGAAAATATTAAGAAAAAAGTAAATAACAATAATAAAAATAAAAATAAAAAATGATATAAAAATTAAATTAAATCAAGTTTTAAGGGATAAAATTAAAAAAAAAATAAAACAAAATATATAATAATCAAAAGTTTGAGAATCAAATTTGATATAATCAGCAAATAATATAATATTTTTAAATTTCTCATAACTTTTTAAAAGTATTTTCTGTCCAAAATAGAAAAAAATATTTTTTTAAAAAAATTAAATTTAATTGGTGAAAAGTATTTTTTGTTAATTAATCCTTTTTATAATAAATAAATATAAAACAATTTGAAAAACAATTTTTAAAAAACCACTTCTAAAACAATTAGGAATTAGTTTCTTTTTCCGAGTGGAAGAAGAGGGCCCACAACTTCCTGTTTTAATATCTGAGTGAGAAAATTCATGATAAAAAGGGGACTGTTTGGATTGAGGGAGAGGAAATTTACTTTGGGATGGTTGGTTTTTTCCTCTTTGTCATTATCTTCAATCATGATATTATTGGTGAAGCATATTTGGCGTCCTTTTCTCCACGCTGAGAGCTTGGGAAGAATCCCGGTAAGATTTTTGCACCGACCATGCAACCTAATCCCTAATGGGACAAAATTAAAGTGCTAAATATTTGTCAAAGTATTAAATTTAATTTTTAAATTTTTAATTGTTATAAATTAATGAAATTAAATTAAATTTTATAAAATCAAGCAATAAAATATTTCCTTACAAAACAACCGACCAAACTCAAACCCATATCATTGCAATGTAAAAAGACTATATTAAAAAAAATGATGTATCAGAACAGAAAATATTGAATAATAAAAAAGAAATAAATAAAAAACTACCGCTGTAACAAAAGCAATCTCTCTTGGGGTGCATTAACTTCAAGAGGAGATTGAGGTTTTAATTTGATTTTAAGGCATGACCCTTAAAATAATAATAAAAAATACATTTTAAGTATAGAAAAAGGAGACATTTCCAAAAAAAAAAAACATTTAATATGTTGGTAGAGAAACTTTTAAAGGTTGCGTATATTGGTTAAAAAAGAGGTATAAGTTGGATAAATAAACAAAAATTTGGGTTTAGCAAAAACGTGACCTTTATATATATATATATATATATATATATATATAATTAATTAATTAATTAATTAATTAAAAAAAAAAGACCCACAATTATATGTCGGTTAATAATTGGGAGCTTATAAACCATTTGCTGAGGGCGATTTCTATGTATCTTCTCATTGCCAACTGAAGTTGTGGAGTGTGATGAAACGGAGGTAAGCTGTTCTTTATGCTCAGAACGCAGAACAGATTGGATTTTGTTTTCAGACTGTATTTTCAGTAACATGCCGGTCATTTTAATCTTAATTAATCCAGTCGATCTCGTAAATAAATAAAATAAAATAGAAACGTTTGCGTAACATGCAAGTAGAAGATTACAGCCAATACATGGAAACAACCGGCAACCAAACATGCACACAAACATGACTTTACATAGTATATTGACTATGAAGCATGCACATGGAAAGATTATACGAGTACAGTACAGCATGATAACACTATGCGTGTTTTACTCTGCTTTAAAAAATAGAATTTGACAAGTCAGTGCAAGCCTTTATTTTTTTTATTTTTTTTAATATTAGTTATTGGTGCTGCGCTGCGGGTGGTAGTATTTTTGCAGTAAAATATTTTAGTGTTACAAATATATTTTAGTCTTGACTAACTAAATAAATTGGTTTTATTTAAATAATAAAAAAAACCAATCTTGTCAATCAGAGAGGGCAAGTTTCCAGCGCATAGAAAACCAATATTTTAGTCAAGCATATATAAATTTGTAAGGGAGAAACAATTATAATTTTTTTCCAATTATAGATTAATTTGGAGATTTAAAAATTAAATTATCTTGATAATAATTATGATGATTATGAAAAGAATAATGGTAATCTCTTTCTTCTCTCTTTCAAACTTAATTGTTTCCTTTTTTTTCTCTTTTAATTTGGTATTTTATGATAAAAATAGATGATTTCTTAATCTAGAAATTATAATATCATGTTCCTTGTTGTGATGATTCCCAAAAAAAAAAAAAAAAACTATAATGCTTATATTTTCACTTGAAAACATGAAATCAGAGAGGGCAAGTTTCCAGCGCATAGAAAATCGACAACCGTAATGTATCGATGAGCCTCGCGATCTAGATGCTCCATCCATTTCAACGCTGTATTTTTCAATTGGGTGACTAAAAGAATGAGGGACTGATCCACCTCCTATATGATTAAATTTTTTAACCCATAAGACTTACAATTGCATTGTAATCTATTTATCCAAAATAAAACCACGAACTGACCGGTATCTTACTGAACCAGTCCAAATAAAATAAAAAATCAAAATGAGTAAAAATCTTGTAAAACTTAGTTGATTTGTAATTTAAATGGCTGGCAAACCCAGCTAAAACCTTTATTTTTTTCAAATATATTTTTCTACTAGTAAAAAACCATTTTTTATATATATTAGTTTGTTATTAATTATTTTTAAAGTTTATTATATAAATATTAAAAAAATATTTTATTTTTTAAATATAAAATTTGAAGCCATTTAATATATATATATTTTATATTTATAAAAATAAAATTATATTTTTTTAATATATATATAAAAACTTTTTGATTCAATTTAAAAAAATAACATACTAATATAATATTTTTTCAATTTAGAATAAAAAATCTTTTAAAATAAATTTTTAAACTTTATTATTAATAACATGTCTAGTCTATATTCACATAGATTTTTTTTATTTTTTATATAAAATATTAAAACTTCACGTATGTTTTATATTTTTTTTATGTTGACCTAGATAACCGGGTCAATTCATGTAATTTGAAAGCTGGCTCTGTAGCCGGGTCAACCCGAGTCACGTCTGATGAGCATGCTGGAGGTTGCTAGCCGTTAGTTACTTCATTTTCACCCTGTTTTGTGCTTGCTTTAAATAAGCGGTGTAATTGTGGTTGAGGGGGGAGGCGGACTCTACCCTTTACAATGAGAAAAAAGAATACAGAGGAGGGAAGTGATTTAAAAATAAAAAACAAAAACTGGGAAGAGAGAGAAATTCAGGAAAACCCTCTTATATAAACGGCATTATTCTGTTCCGTTTTTTCATGCTCTCTTCATTTATTTCTTCTCTCTGTTTCTAGATAGAAGGGTTGTTTCTGCTTCTGTTTCTTGAAGCAGAAATACCTTTCCATTGTGCAAATTATTATTGTTCTTTTTCTCTCTTCAGAGCAAAAACCACACACGCGACAAATTTGTCTTTTCATTGTTCTCTGCTTCTTCCTTCTTTTTTTTTGGTGGATTGACAACTCAAGAGGGTTTCTTCTTCTGGTTATCTTTTGTGGTGTCTGTATAGTAGGGTTTTCTCAAGCAGTGACTGACATCCCAGCTCTGTGTGTCCGTCGTTTAACTGTTGCGTATACCAGAAGCAAAATCACAAAGCCAAAAAAGAAATATTCTCACGCTTTTGTCAAAGGAGGTCCTTCTTGGCACATTCAGATCTAGCTAGCTAGTAGGTTTCCTCCATAAAAACTGTTTATTCTAGCTTCGCATTTGTTAAGATCATCCTCTGTTTTTGCTCTGTTTTGTGCCCTTGCTAAAGACATAATCATATATAGATCAAGAGTAGGCAACAAATGGAGAGGCTAACCTCAACACAAATCATTCCTGATGCATTTCAAGGTGCTAGAGATGACGTAACAATGCAATTTGCTCTGATTTGGGGCCAGATCAAAGCACCATTGATAGTTCCTCTACTAAGGCTCGCTGTTGCCATTTGTTTGATCATGTCTTTGATGTTGTTCATTGAAAGGGTTTACATGGGCATCGTTATCGTGTTAGTTAAGCTTTTTGGTCGGAAACCAGATAGGCGATACAAATGGGAGCCCATGAAAGATGATGTTGAGGCGGGGAACTCAACTTATCCCATGGTTCTGGTTCAAATCCCAATGTACAACGAACGAGAGGTCCCTTTCCTTTTCCTCTTTCTTTATTAAGACTACAACCAATAGATTTGCATTGTTAAACTTGTGTTTTTCACATTTTTAATCCGTCTTGCAGGTTTATCAGCTTTCAATTGGAGCGGCATGTGGACTCTCTTGGCCCTCAGACCGAATCATAATTCAAGTCCTCGATGATTCAACAGACCCAACAATCAAGGTAACAAGCAAGTAATATGCTTATGTGACATTCATCAAGTGATCTTAAGAGGATTATGCTTTTTGAATCCCGTTTTCCAGCGTATATGTGCACTTGGAATTAGAAAGGTGGAGAGTGAGAAATAAATTATGTCAAAATGCAGGACATGGTGGAGCTGGAGTGTCAGAGATGGGCGAGCAAAGGGATAAACATAAAGTATGAGATTAGAGATAGCAGAAATGGTTATAAATCAGGGGCATTGAAAGAAGGCATGAAACGAAGCTACGTGAAGAGTTGCGATTACGTTGCCATTTTTGACGCAGATTTCCAGCCTGAGCC
This sequence comes from Populus euphratica, assembly GCF_000495115.2. Lineage (NCBI taxonomy): Eukaryota > Viridiplantae > Streptophyta > Magnoliopsida > Malpighiales > Salicaceae > Populus > Populus euphratica. Next base: position 1,100,163 of record NW_011499852.1, read on the forward strand.
TGATTTTTTACGGCGCACCATTCCCTTTCTAGTCCACAACCCAGAATTGGGTTTGGTCCAGACTCGTTGGAAATTCGGTAACCTCGCTTTAATCACTATTTTCTCCGACCTTAATTTGGCTGTCATTACTGTTAATTTAGGTGCTTAATTTTGGTTTCACTCTTCTCTAGAAAGTGTCGGTGGGTCTTTTGTTAGGGTGCTGCACCGCTGGGTCCTACCTCGTAGATCTAACACCATCCAACCTTGTTTGCCATCTGGTTCCGACACGTGTTATGTATGGCTGTGTGTATTTAGGTGGATCCACTTGCCAATTTGTTCCAACTGCTTTTTAAAAACATCCTTTATCACGAGGCGCAGGAGTATAACACTGCTGGCTTTCTAAATATATTTTATTTATAAATATATTAAAATAATAATATTTTTTTATTTTTTTAAATATCAACACCTAAAAACATTAAAAAATTAATTTAATATATATTTTTTTATTAAAATGCTTTTAAAAAACAAAAACAGACTATATCTATATATTATTACTATCAAACAAAAAAGATGAAAGGTGGTGATGTAGGATTTATTTATTTTTCTGTTTTTAAATGTTTTTTAAAAATATTATAATTAATATAATTAAATTGATATTTTTTAATATTTTTTTGATAATTCTGATGCAATAATATTTTAAAAATCATCATGCTTCATAATTTTACTGTATTTCTTTGTTTTGTTTTTTTAAAAAATGCTTTATTTAATTAATTTTGTTGGCTATGTAAGGTACACAGGGAGGGACATTTAATATTTCTAAATCAAATTTAAGTGGCACGTTGCGACAAAATTATAGGTTGGAATTTATGACGTTCAGTGAAATACATTTTTTGTGTTATATTTTCCTCTCTCTTTGCTAGGTACGGAGTGGAGCTCTTTAAAACACATATATCATAAATTGAATGGCATCCAAAAAGAATAAATGGTCCTCCTCGATTAAATATGTTTCAACATGGTAAAAATAAAGGCTATTAATTGGTTTTCCAAGCTTTCCTTATAATTATATTTTTAACACTTGATCTGATTATATGTAGTGTGCAATTAAGGTGCAGTTTGAAAACTACATTTCAAACGGTATTTTATAAAAAAATTATTCTTTTTTTAATTTAAAATAAATTTTTTAAATTTTTTTTGAATAGTTTTATATGTAAATATTAAAAATAATTTTTTTAAAATAATTTTTTTAATATATTTTAAAATAAAAATATTTGAAAAAATTGCTGTTTTACATTCACAAACACCGAATTCTCTTAAAGATAGAGCAACAGACACATGCATGCATGGTCTTGATTGTAAATAGACCGCCAAGGATGGCTGTAGGTCCACATAATATACGGTAATCTGAATGGATTTTCAGCAGCAGATGCTACCTTTCAGCTTTTTGCTGCAAAAGCTGCCAACGTGTCTCGAACCAAGGATATGGTTCTCGGTCCATATAACATATGGACCATTGATGTTGAAATCTAAAAGAGGAAGCGAGAGCATGGGCATGGGCATGTTTTGCAGTTCCTGAATATCCCAAGGGGCATATCTGTCTGTCTAACATGCAAAACCAAAACCCTCTTCTTACTATTCCTAACAGCTGCATGTGCGAACTTAATGGTGGACCTCATGCCCGTCACAATCTGTCTCTACTGACCGACACTCGACTTGATTTTGATGTTTTCTTGAGCAGTAAACAGAAAGAGTTGTAATTATTTGCAAAATCTATGACAGCTATGTTGGTGACATGGGAATGGTTTTCTGTGCTGTTTTGCAGTGAACGCTGATGAGTGCTTGATGACAAGAATGCAAGAAATGTCACTGGATTACCATTTTACAGTTGAACAAGAAGTGGGCTCCTCCACGTATGCCTTCTTTGGCTTCAATGGTAAATCATACGTTATTGCAGTAGCACTGCTGATCAATGTAACAAAAAGCTTCATTGAATTGAAGTTAAGCTGCATTTGGCATATATTAGTCTGTTCTAATATGAAATATCATGCGTTATGCTGCAGGAACGGCAGGTGTATGGAGAATTGCTGCGCTTAATGAAGCTGGGGGCTGGAAGGACAGGACCACGGTGGAGGACATGGACCTAGCAGTCCGAGCTAGTCTCAAAGGCTGGGAATTCCTGTACCTTAGCAGTGTCAAGGTACTTTTTAATATATATATATATATATATAAGTTTTTTACATAAATGAATATTAATCCCTAGCTACCTATATATGCAAAGTGGTCCCAATTATAGAAGTTAATTTACATCTAATTAACTTATTAAAATGACCAATGCTAGTTGTGTCTTGTTTGTCTTAAACAATAGTGGTGCAAGTTACTTGAATAGATTAACTTCTGAGTCCTGACACACTCATGTGCTGAAAATTCTTACAAAAGTTTCATTTTCGAGGCACTTGTATGCTTGTCTTATTATAAAATTTGAAAGATGCTTAAATGATTGTTTCATCTTAAAATATCATTAATTTCAAATATAATAGTAAGTAAATTTAGTGTTCAATAATTAATGCAATATTATTGACTACAGGTGAAAAATGAGTTGCCCAGTACATTGAAAGCATATCGCTATCAACAGCACCGGTGGTCTTGTGGTCCTGCTAACCTTTTCAGAAAAATGTTAATGGAAATTATAACAAACAAGGCAAGTTAGATTTTTTTTTTTTTTTTGGCTTCGATATTCTTTTGTAAGTAAGAGATTGTGGAGGAAACAAGTAATTAAGAGAAGTGATTTGCTAATAATTCATTTTTCGTCTACGTACTGAATAATGCAGAAAGTGACATCGTGGAAGAAAGTGCACGTAATCTACAGCTTCTTCTTGGTTAGGAAGATCGTAGCTCACCTTGTTACATTTATCTTTTACTGTGTGGTGTTGCCGGCAACTGTTTTGGTGCCTGAAGTCGAGGTCCCTAAGTGGGGAGCTGTTTATATCCCTTCCATCATTACCATTCTAAATGCAGTTGGAACCCCAAGGTAGGTTATGTATTGCTTTTGTCTATCGGCTTTTTAAGGAGCATAAAATTTCTCGAACTGCAGATGTATCGCTAAAAACCTCTCTGTGATATTTAATACACCATGTTATTGTTGTTTGTCTTGCAGATCACTCCACTTACTGGTTTTCTGGATCCTCTTTGAGAATGTCATGTCACTGCATCGCACTAAGGCTACCTTCATTGGCTTGCTGGAGGCTGGTAGAGTGAATGAGTGGATTGTCACTGAGAAACTAGGGGATGCTCTCAAGAGTAAAGCTAACAAAGCCTCCAAGAAACCCCGATTTAGATTTGGAGAAAGGTATGCATGTGTGTTAAATTTTCTTCTGTGAGTATGTAGCTAGCAAAGTTAGAACTGTTTATGCACTCATACATAATTACACTGAACGTTGACAGGCTCCATTTATTAGAGCTCGGGACTGGAGCTTACCTCTTCTTCTGCGGTTGCTATGATGTTGTCTTTGGGAAAAACCACTACTTCATATACCTTTATGCGCAAGCAATCGCCTTCTTTATCGTGGGGCTTGGCTGTGTCGGCACCTTTGTTCCCCGCTCTTAGTGTGTTCGTGAGGCTTGGCTAATATTCTTGGTCATCTGCCTGGGCTACTTGTTCAAAGTGAATTTTCCTGCTATTTAGCTTTGTATAAAAAGACGGAAGAAGGTCATTCTTTTAGGTTTCAAGCATAAAAATTAATCAGTCGAGTGGATATGATTCCATCCAAAGATTTAGTTTCCTTCTCCTGTGAATATCCAGAAATCAATTACGGAAATTAAAACAAAAAAATGTTGTTTTACGTTGGCATGAGGAGCAACCGAAAGGCGGCTTCTGGAAAGTAGATACAAGTTTCTGTTCATTTTTTAATGGGTTGTAATTGTGAGATTTTGTAGCTCTTTCGTCCTCTTGTTTTTTTTGTTTTCTTGTGTAAGTCGTCGTCGGCTACGAGAGGGAATAAAATGATAGAAATGGTGTTTCACAGTTGATTTCTTCGATGATTCTCACTCTCGATATCAATGCTTGCTTGCATGGATTACTTGTTTTTCTGTTCATATTTTTTCTTTTTCCTGCCGTCTGGTCATACAAACCGCTGGAAACAACTAATTATGTAGGGTGGTGAAGATTTGCCCTAATAAAAAGTATAGGAAAAATAGCCACTATCTCTGTTCTTTCTAATAGGTGGGCTTGTAAACGAACCAAACCGCGAATTTACAATTTGTCTCTCTAATAAATGTTCAAGAATAAGATTAACAAAAAACGAGAAGAGGAAGGTGGAAAAGTTTTTTATTTATTTTAGTTTTTAATATTAAATTTATTTAATATTAAATTTTATAATTTATTTTAATTTATTTTTTATAATAATATCATGATTTTATTATATGAGTTACAAGTTTAGTAGGTTAACCTAGCTATATTAACTTATTTTTTTAATTAATTTATTTTTCAAGTTTATTTTTAATATTAAATCAATTAGAAATTAAATTTTATAATTTATTTTTTATTAAATTAGATTATTCAAGTTAGATGTTGTGAAATATATCAACTGTTAAAAACAATTATATTTTTTTAGGTTGAGGAGATGAGCTGGACTAAAATGTTTGATTTCATATTTTACAGGCTGTCAGTTTGGTTAGAGTTATTGGTACCAATATTAAAAAAAATTAAATCAATCTAATATAATTTAATATATTGTTGTAAAAACAAAAAAAAAATATATTTCCTTGGATTCTATTCATTATAATTAGGCGTACTTGCAGTTTGATTGTTCTCCTTCGCAGCTCATTTGTAGTTATTTTCAATCCTTGCTGTCTCTCCGTGCATTTTAAATTCTTTGTATTCTTTTGGGCCCCATAAAAGGCTCTATTATGTTTTTTTTTTGTTTAATGCTTAATTAGCTCAGTAGACGTAGAAAAAAAGAATAGAACATAACGAAGTGGTTTTACTACCCTGGAAGATTTAAAAATTCATTACTTTGATCTAAAAGTGAAGCTTTATGGGTTTTTTTTTTTTATCAAATTGATCTAATTTCATTATTTTTCAAACCACTTTATGAAAAACAAAAATCTCATATTAAATATAAGCGGATCACGTAAATCTAATGGACGAGTGAAAGTTCCGAGAACAAATATTATATTGATTTTGCATTTCTCTTGTAATCATTTCTCTTGTAATCATAGTTTTCAAATCTAAATTAAAAAAATAATTCAGTGTAATCTTACATATTGATTTTGCACGATCTAGTTGTAACTTATTAATTTTTATTTTTTTATTAAAATAATATTATTTTAATTTTAAAAAATAAAATTTACCCAAATGATTCAATAACCTAATTAAAATCTAGAGTACAGGTGTTGAACCGGATTGAATTTTAAAATATTTCGTATCGGATAGTTATATGTATGAGCTTTATCTAAAACAACATCGGTCACAAAAGTACAAGATATAAATTTATGGACAACTGAGGTGACGGCCTTTACCTTAAGTAGCCCTTCGAACGCCATCAAACGATTCATTATAGCAGCAAACCGTAGAGAGATGAAACCAAAACTTCCTCCCTTGTGTGGTGATGAGGCTTACTGCCAGGTAGAGAGGAGGAGGAGGGGAAGGCACTCGTGTTCCTGCCCAAAACGCAACACAACAGCAGCTGCACATGTCCCCACACGATGGCATAAATAATGGCACATGGAGCCCACGCGCCTCCAATATTAAACCCATCTCCAGCAGCTTTCAAAGATTTTTTTCAAAATTATAACACATTTTATCACTTATTTTGATTAGTTTTTAACATGTTATTGATTTTGATGTATACTGTGATGAAATATTTAGAACTACTGAGGTTCACATTATTGCGTGGCAACTCTAGGATCACAAAGTTGTGTGGGATTTATTTTATGAGGGGTAATGAGAATAAAAATCAATGTCATAAGATATAGTTAAAGGCATTGAGTTTGATTTTGATTTACTCAAAGCATAATGACTTTATCTTGAAATTAAAATTTTATTTTATGAGCACATTACTGTGTAGGATTTATTTTATGAGGTGTAATGAGAATAAAAATCAATGTCATAAAATGGGGTTAAGAACATTGAGTTTGATTTTGATTTATTCAAAATGTAATGATTTGATCTTGAAATTAAAATTTTATATGTGAAAATGAGTTTGTTTGTTGTGATATTTATGCTAAAATACAGATTTTCAATGAATGTTATAAATTTTGTGTGTTTGTGTTTTTTGTTGAGTTGTGTATAACTTGTCATTTATTTTGAAAAATTCAATCAATTATTAGATAATTTGTTATCAACTTTTATCATTGGATGTTGACTATCAGGTATTACATTTATTTCAAGAACTTAAACCATTATTAGATGTGTTGTTATCAACTTCTATCCTTATATGTTGACTACCGGGTACTTGAATTGAAAAGTACATATTTTTATTATTTATTATGTGATTATTATATTTGTGTTTGTTGTAATGTATAATTTGTCAATTATTTCAAGAAGTCAATCCAAAATTAGATGATATATTATTGGCTTATATTCTTAGATATTGATTATTGAGTATTTGAATTGGCAAATACATTTTTTTTTCATTAATTATATTATTCTTATGTCTTTATCATTTATTATATGATTCTTATGTTTGTGTCTATTGCTATATATTTTGTGAACTCAACCTAGAATTAAACAACCTGTTATCAGCTTTTATTCTTAGATGTTGACTATCAAGTATTTAAATTGATAAATATATATTTTTGTTGTTTATTATGTGATTTTTATATTTGTGTTTATTGTGATGTATTAGTTGTTACTTATATCAAGAGCTCCATCCAAGACCAAACAATTTGATATTGGCTCCTATCTTTAGATGTTGATTATTAAGAATTTGAATTGGCGAATGTATATTTTGCTATTTATTATGTTAATTTTATGTTTGTGTTTGTTGTGATGTATGTGTTGTTATTTATTTTGAGAAGTCAATATTGGATTAGATGACCCGTTATCAGCTTTTATCTTTGAATGTTAACTATCAGGTATTTTATGTTTGTGTCTGTTGTGATGTATGTGTTTTTATCGTTTATTAGGTTATTCTAATGAATTGGTGAATATATGTTTTTATCGTTTATTAGGTTATTCTAATATATTTTTTAATGAAGAATTAGTTATCATTTATTTTGATAGCTCAACCTCTAATTAGATTACTATTATTAGCTCATGTCAGTGGATGTTGATTATCGATTATCAAGTATTTAAATTGAAAAATATATATTTTTTTAGCATGGATGTTTGTATTTTTTATGATTTATAAGTTATTATTTATTTTAAAAACTTAATCCATGATTAGATGACGTGTTAGTGGCTCCTATCATTATATGTTGATTATCAGGTATTTGAATTGATGAATACACATTTTTATTATTTAATATGTGATTCTTATGTTTTTGTTTGTTATGATATATAAGTTGTGATTTATTTTGGAAACTTAATTTATGATCAAATGACTCACTCTCGCCTCATATTCTTAGATGTTGACTATTGGCTATTTGAATTGGTGAATTCATGTTTTTTTTTTCATCATTTTATGTTTGTGTGTTTGTTGTGATGTATAAGCTATCAAATATTTTTAAAGCTTAACCCATGATCAAATTATCTATTTTAGGATCATAACCTTCAATGTTGATTATTGGATATTTGAATTGGTGAATACATGTTTTTTTTTATTTGGTGTTTTTTTTGTGATGTATAAGTTGTTATCTATTTTGATAACTCAACCCAAGATACATGATCTATTCTTAGCTTTTATTTTTAGATATTGGTTATCATGTATTTGAATTAGTGAATGTATGCCTATAATCATGTTGATATATGTTATTTGTTTTGGATTTGAAATATCTTCCTTGATGTTATGATCAAATTGAGTTGGATCATCATGATCTCATATAGGCCCTCATGGTCTTCAATGTATTCCAATTTACATAATCCTTATGGATTTAATCTCCATCAATAACTCATCATTCTAGTGGGTTCAACACTTGATTATTGTTTAAATATGGACCAAACCATTCTCAAGCCTAAATTCAAATCACTCTATTAGTTTAGACTTAAAAAAAAAATGTTAGTTTAAGCAATCTTGAGCATAATAAAAAAAACTTACATTTTTATAATAAATAATGATATAGATTATCTCAAGTATGATGTTTAGGGTGATTGATTTGTTTTCTATTGCAAAACTAACCTTTTATCTAGAACTTTATAAAATCAATTAAGATTTCCTGGTTACCATAAAACTAGGTAGCTATTTTTTTTTCTTCTTTTTTTACCTTTTTGTTTTTACTCATAAATCATTAAGATGTCCCTTATAACAATATGCATGTACCATTAAGTGGTTTCTAGACTAGTTCATTATTTCCATATTTTTTTCGAGTACTTTTATTTTTGCCAACACTTTTTACTTATTTCGAACATTTTATGAATGTTTTCATGATTTTTTTTAATATTTGAAGTGTTGGGTCACCTTCTAACATGATAACTTAAAGGTATGACTTGTCAATAAATTTTTGAGGTGAAATAAGGTTAGTGTTCAAACCTCCACAACAAGGATGGGTTTAATGGGTTGACTTGTCTTATGCATAATGGTTTGGTCTTCATGTAGACTTGTTTGATTAAAGCTGTTGATGTGATTTTTTAGATATTTTACCATGATCTTTGATTTCAAAATCACACTTAACAAATTTGAATCCATGAAAATTTATATGCATGATTTTTATATTGACTTTTAAACCACACTTTTGGTAAAACTCTTTTCAAAGTTGTTATCCATTTTAGATCTCATTTTAATACGAGCTTCAATTTTGTTTGAGTTAATATTTCATTTTCTTTTGTGATTTTCATGATCATTTCAAGTTTTTGTCTTTTTAAGTTACTCAAACTCTATATATATTTTGTTCCAAACATTAGTTGTATATAAGTTGTAATGAAAGAATATGTACTTACAATATGATATGCCATGCACACATATGTGTCTTGACATGATGTTAGGATCAAAGAGTCAACATCTAGTTGTTTGGTTTAGAATCATTGGGAGACATAGGTGGACTGGTCTTATCAGAATTTTCAAGGTAAGAGATTAGTTGAGACTAGAAAAAATATTAGCACTCCTAGCGCACCTTACCTGAGGAGAATTGTATTGTGTGGTCTGGATGTAGTTTAAAGATATTAATAAGTTTCTAACTAGCGATCTGGTTACGTCTTAGAACAAATATTTACTCTCGTAAACAAAACTGACATTTCAAGTTTATTATGGGCTCATATGCCCACATAAATTCTTATATAAAGAATCCATGTAGGTGCCCTAACAGGTTTCACCTATCCTGGAAAGCGAAAGTGTTTCTCATAACTCGTATATTATAGTGAAAAATACTTTCAATTAAAATTTATGAATATTAAAAAAATTATAAGAATTTCCAAGTTAACTCCTAATATTTAAATATCAATCTACTTGTAAGTCCTAGTTAACTCCTAATATTTAAATATCAGTCTACTTGTAAGTCCAAAAATTATACCAGAATGTTGACCATTAATTTTCATAAAAAGAAAAAAAAATAGAGCTATTGAAATATTGGTCAAATCCTTAAAGAATTTTACAAACTTATTGTAAATTCCACAAAAATTCAAAGAAATACAAAACAATATCTAAAACACTGCTAAAACATTTTTTGGTGGAGTCAAAAGTAAATAATAACATGATAAACATGATCAATGGTAATATTATAATGTTTACTCCATCTATTCTATTTTCTTGTGAGTTAACATGAAATTATAGTTTTTAAACTAGATAACTAGCTCAAGCTACATTCTCCGTCAAATCAAAGTTTTTTTATACATAAAAACATATTCATGCAACATTAAACTTCTTGACATTACCATTAAACCCAGCCAATATAGAAATTTTAAAACCTCTTAACCTAACTTTCTGTATAGCTTAGGCTTCAAATCAAGCTGGATGTGATCCCATCTATTTGGTTTATCCAAAGACAACATAGATTACTAAAAAAAATGTGGTATGGCTTTGAAAAACAATTCAAAATGATATTTCTTATAAACATCAAGAAGAAAACATATTGAATCAATTCAGGTTTACCTATCAAACTTGCTTCTCAAATTATAGACTATATTGGGTACAATAACTTTGTTTTTTTAATTGTTTTTTATTTAATTATATAATAAAAAGAAATGAACACTTAAAAAATCAAGAACCGACCTAATATTAAAACATTTGTTTAAACCCCCAATAATCTTATAGAAAGTAAGCCAAAATAAATAATGAAGCCCAATTCTTAACTTTTTTTTAATTGAAAAATTAAATGATGATATTAGTTATTTGTAAAATAAATTAATATATATATCTATGAATTGATAAATCTAAAAGGGTTGTTAATACTAATTAAATATTATAATGAAAAGCTAATCTTCATAACATAAATAAAAGATAAATGTACATGCAAGTATTTTACATCGACTATCCTTTTTTATTTTAAATTTTTATAGGACAAATCAAATTAATCTTTTCTTAATGTAATGCAACAAAAAAGATCTATAAGAAAATCAATCACTTTTTTTTTAAAAAAAAAAGGTAATCCAATAGAAACAATTAATGAAAGGGATAGAACTAAAAAAAAGACAAAAAAATAAAGATATCAAGCGTAGATGGGCCAAGCTCTCACATTGGGTTTTTTTTCCCCTTAAGAGCATCCACTCTTCTTTCTTTATTAAACAAGTAATAAGTTGCTTACTAAGCTGCTACCCAAAACTCAACCACCACAATGGTGGCTGAAAAATCCTAGGGTTGGTTTAAAAATTTATTTTTTACTTGTTTTTATCTAAATTTTTTCAAAAAAATCATAAAAACCTTCATAAACCACCTATCAACTCAAAATCACTAAAAAAAGAAAAATTCAATTGAATCAAAAAAACCTAAATAGAACCCAATCTATTTTTCAAGCATGTTCATAGAAAAAAAATTACTACCATCAAAATTTTCTCGTAAAATAAAACTTATTGATATAAAAAAATCAAGTTTCATCACTAAAAAGTAGTCATTCATAAATTTTCTTTCTCTTTTTTTTATATTCAGACGATTTTCTCTCACATTTATCAAACTCAATGACTCAAATGTTTAAAATATAAAATTTTAGATCAAAATTAAAATTATAAAAACTAAAAATATAAAATTTTAGATCAAAATTAAAGTTATAAAAACTATAAAGATTAGGGAGGAAGAGAAAGGAAACTAGGTAAACTAAATAGAACTTTTGTTTAATTAAGGCAAGTAAGAAAGGAAAGTGAAATTTGAGATAACATTTTGGTCCTTTTTTATTGAATTTTGTTTTTTCTTAACAAATTTTAATAAATCAATCATTAATTTAGGCATTGGAGGTTGTAATTGGAAAAAAAATTGAGAATGAAAATGAAAAAAAAAATTGAATTCCTATGGATTACTATAGTATTGTTTTATCTAAGTGTTTTAGTATATACTTGTAAGGTAACCCGCGCTACGCCGTGGGCTCACCTTTTACTTTAAAAAAAAATTAGAAGCAAGACCCAAGCTTATTTGGGTCCTGTCAGGCTAAGTCCTAAGTATATTCGAGTCTTGTTGCGACTACAATCTAAGGTTTTTTTAGCTCCTGCCAAACCTAGCCCAAGTCTAGCCATGAGTCATTCTTGGGGCAGGTTGTGCAAGACTCAAGGTTATTTGGGTCGTGTACATGGCAAGATCAAAGTTTATTTTTGGGTCTTGCAACTAATAATTTGTATGTAATTTATAAATATAAAATTAAGTATAATTTGATAAAATTATTATTACAATACATTTGGTAAAATTAGTAAATGATATAATATTTTCTTTCAAATTCATCAATTATTTTATTAATAATATTAATTA
>NW_011499852.1:1112421-1115028 GCF_000495115.2 Populus euphratica
AAATATTAAGAAAAAATAGAATAATAATTTTAATATTAATTATACCAAAAATATAATATTAAGAGAACAAATAATAATAGTTTTCAGATCAACACTGTTAAACTAAGAAATAATAATATTTTCAACACCAATACTATCAATTATATGAAAAGATCAACACTGTTAAACTAAAAAATAATAATATTTTCAACACCAATACTATCAATTATATGAAAAAAATATATTAACAAAAAATATAATAATTGTTTTAATATTAATTATACTAAAAAAATAACATTAATAAAACAAAGAATAATATTTTTACTATTAATACTCTAAAAATTAATTAAACTAAAAACAATATTAAGAAAACTAAAAATAATAATTATATTAATACTTGTAATTATACTAAAAGTGGAGGCAGCACAAGTGTCACGTGACGCTTGGACTGCACCAACTCAAGCCCGCAACACAGCTCTACCTGATGCTTACGCTGCACCTAAGAGGAAGTAGACCAAGTGCCAGGTAGCGCTGTGCTACAGGCTTGAGGTGATCCAGCCCAAATGCTACATAACGCTTGGTCTGCCTGCGGTTAGGACCCAAATCTATTTTGGGTCTTGTCTGACAGGCCCAAGGTTAGCCTTGAACCATGTATATGAGTGTCTAAGCCAAAACGCCACTTGGTGCTTGGATTGCTATCAAGAGGAAGCAGGTCATGCGCCACCTGACACTTGGATTGTTCGCCCTCATTGGGAACCCAAACGCCTCGTGTCTTAACATGGTTTTTTCAATAGTAATAGTAGTTTTTTAAAATTTATTAATGATGATAATGATATTTATGCTCTTATAAATTTTAATGAAAATAATAAATTTTTTATAATACAAATAATAATATTTTTAGTAGCAATAATATGAATTATTATAAAAATCATATTATTAATAACACCAAATATAATAATATTTAAGAGATTAATACTATTAATTATACTAAAAAATAATAATAATTTTTTATATTAAGAAAAAATATAATAATTCTTTTAATATTAATTATACAAAAAAAAATATCAACAAAACAAACAATAATATTTTTACTATTAATACTCTAAAAATTAATTATACTAAAAAAAGAATAATAAGAAAAATAATAATAATATTTTTAATACTGATACTTGTAATTACACTAAAAGTATATGCAATTCAAATATCACATGGTGCTTAGTTTGCACTTAAAAGGAAAGAGACCAAGCATCAGGTGGTGCTGTGCTGCGGGCTTAAGGTGATGTTGTCCAAGCGTCACGTGGTGCTTGGTCTACCTGCGACTAGGACCCAATTTTATTTTGGGTCCTGCCTTGTCAGGCCAAAGGTTAACCTTGGGCTATGCCTGTGAGTACTCAAATTGAAGCGCCACTTGACTCTTGGACTACAGTCAAGAGGAAGCAAGTCAAGCGCCGCGTGGTGCTTGAGTTGTCCATCCTTAAAAGGGAAACTAAGACCACGTGTCCCAACGTAGTTTTTTTCATGTAATAGCATTTTAAAAAATTTATTAATAATGATAATAATATTTATTTATGTAATAGCATTTTAAAAAAATTATTAATAATGATAATAATATTTATACTCTCATAAATTTTAATGAACATACTAAAATTTTTATAATACAAATAATAATATTTTTACTAGCAATAATATGAGTTATTATAAAAATCATATTATTTATAACACAAATATAATAATATTTTAGAGATTAGTACTTTTAATTATAATAAAAAAATAATATGATTAGAATAAATAATAATAGTTTTGAAATCAACACTATTAACTAAACTAAAATAATAATAATATTTTTCATGCCAATACTATCAATTACACCAAAAAAATATATTAAGAAAAATATAACAATTGTTTTAATATTAATTATACAAAAAAATATCAACAAAACAAACAATAAATATTTTTACTATTAATACTCTAAAAATTAATTATATTAGAAAAAGAATAATAAGAAAACTAATAATAAACTAATAATAATTATACTTAAACTACAACTAAGAAGAAGCAGGTTAAGTGCCACGTGGCGCTTAGGCTGTCTACCATCATGAGGGAACCCAAACGCCATGTGTCTTACCATGATTTTTTTAATAATAATATCTTTTTTCTAATTTATCAATGATGATAATAATATTTATACTTTTATAAATTTTAATGAAAATGATAATACTTATAATACAAATAATAATTTTTTTAGTAGCAATGATATGAATTATTATAAAAATAATATTATTTATAACACCAAATATAATAACATTTTAGAAATAAATATTATTAATTAGACTAAAAATTTTTCATATCAATACTATCAATTATACTAAAAAAAAATTAAAAATATAAACAACTGAAGCACCACATATCACGTGACTTGCACCTAAAAGGAAATAAACTAAGTTTCAGGTGGCTCTGTGTTTGCATATCCCCAAATAGGCAGCCCAATCATATGTGCATAGTCTTAGAGAGCGCTCTTCTAGCTTGATACTTGAGGCCTGTAGGCTGCAATCTCCTCACAAGCCCCATCACTAATGAAATATACAGTGAAAATACTTATAATATATAATACATGTGCTCTCGGGTAGC
>NW_011499852.1:1115066-1207628 GCF_000495115.2 Populus euphratica
ACAAAAAAACATTAGACATGTAACTTCGACGTATATGAGTGTTGTTGATATTCGAAATAAATATTTTAAAACAGTAGAGATGTGAAAGAAATCTTTTAGTTGAAGATTGATAGTAATGAAGTCATGAGTGGAGAATACTACTTAATGTGGTATAATTTTGATGTAGCTAATTTAAAGTTTCTTTTTCGTTATAGCGGTAGTTGTTTCTAAAAATATATTAAAATAATAATATTTTTTATTTTTTAAATTTATTTTTGATATCATCACTTCAAAATAATCTAAAATAAAAAAATTTAATTTAAAATAAAAAAATTATTTTTTAAAAAAAATTTACAATGTGAAAACAAATATTACCTTAGCATTTGTTTATCTAATTTTTTTAATTTAGTTTTTGTTCCAAAAACAGGTTGAAGACTTAAATAATGAAATATTAGCGCTTATTTGATATTGAGATCGAAAATATTATTTTGTTAAAATTTAAAATTTTATTTTTATTTTATATTAATTTTTTAGTGTTTTTAAATTATTTTGATGTAATGATATTAAAAAAAATTAACAATATTATTTCAATATATTTTTAAATAAAAAATATTTTTTAAAAAATATTTATCACAACCTCAAATATCCTAGAAGATTCTATATAGTCTTGAGCTCAAGATTTTTTTATTTACTCTTTGTAAATTATTCAAAGTTTTACCTTTTTAAGTTTATTTATTTCTTGTCTGACGTGGGCATTGATAATTGTCGTAAATAGTATGTTTCCTAACTAGAAACTAACTCCGAGGTTGGTTTTATTTTTGTTTGATGTAAAGTCCCCCTGATTTATTTATCTTAATCTTTATAGTTCATCACTTGACTTGACGTGAACTCTTTATTTATTATCTAATAGTAGGGCTTACTACTCCGTCGATAATTGTAAACTTTAGAGCCATGCCACTGCTTGAGAATTTGAGAATTATCGTACCCACGGGCGGAACCAGAGGAAGGCAAGCAGGCCCAAGCCCTGCAAAACATTCTAGATTTTTTTATTATTTAGTATTTAAATATAGGATAGTATAATATTTTTTTATTTTAAATAGATAGATTTTGTAATAATAAATTATATCTTGAGTTTTGTTCATATTAAATAATTATGAAATAATTACAACTCTGCCCCTGATCATACCCTATCCAAAATAATTATTCAGTATTATAAGTTTTTTGTATTTGAACAATACAAATAATTTTTTGTTTGAAAAATTAATTTTAGTTGATATTCCTTGTCGTTAAATAAAGAAATTAAATTTAAAAGAAACTGTCATCCTAAGCGCATGCGCAAAAAGCATGCATCATGCCATATAAAATTTATCAATAAACCCATATCAGAAGGGAGTGCATAAAGGAAAATAAATTAAATAAATAGCCTGTAGTCGATCTTAGTCACCACTCACCAGATATGGAATGGATTAACAATTGAGAATTCTTTTTTTAATACTGCTGTTAAAAAAGAGGGCGAGAGGCGAGAGGAAGATCATGACATCTATGCATTTGAAATTTAATAAAATAGCGTGCATTTTACATGCCGTGAATTGAAATGGTTTATACTTAATGAAAAAATTATCTCAATCAAATAATTTAATTTATTAAATAAAATTTTAAAATAAAATTTATATTATATTTTAATAATGATATTATTTTATTTTATATAAACTTCAAATTACAACCCAATATGATATTTTTTTGTTATTTTTAAGCGTAGAGAGAGAGAGAGAGAGAGGTTAGCTGAGGTATATTAAAAATGAGATAGAAATGCTCCTATGAATAAATAAATGAAATTAATTGCTTATTTGGTTTTCTTTCTAAGATGTTTTATTCATAATATAGATCATAGATATATTGTTTGTTTTAAGAAAAATATTTTAATATTTTAATTTTTTATGTATTTATTTATTATTAAAAAAATTGATTAATAAAAAATATTTTTAAATCAAAAATAATTTTGGTTTGATTTTCAGAAAAGTGTATTTATTGATTATAATAAATTCAGCCTGTGATATTTTGATTGTTATATATTTTATTTTGATTTTTTTAAAATTTTATCTCATATAATTTAATTTGATTGATTTTTATATCAATTTGGGTCCTTATTCTTTTATTGTTATTTGTCTTTTCTCTTATTAATTTTTAATTTATAAAATTCGGTTCTTATTCTTTTGATTGTATTCATTTAATTTGAAATAAATAAAATAAATTTTGTATTTTAATTCTAATCCTTATTTTTTAATTACTATTTTTTAATCCTTTTATATAATCAAAATTCTCTTTTTAATTTAATTCTTTAATATTTGATTAATTAAAAATTAAACTTCATTATTTTTTCAAATAGAGATATTCGAGACTAATAACCCGTGTCATGAGTTTGAAAAGTTAAAATAAATTTTTTATTAAAAAAAACTTTATGATTCTTTTTATTTTTTATTAGGTTATTCTAATTTCACGATCTAGATGGTGGGTTTGATAAAATATCCTAAGTTAGCTCAACCTTGATTATTAGGGTTACATATTTGTTTTGTTAACTCTGATTAACTAAAACTGATTTTTTATATTTTTTACCTAATTTTTTTTGTATTTAATGGATTGTGAATTCAGATATTTCGTCTATTTTTTTTATCAAAAAACTTCTCAAGTTATTTTAATCACTTTATTTGATTGATTTTTTTTATTTGATTGAAATAAACACAATTTATTTGACTCAAACGAGTTTTATCATCTAAGTTGCATATTGTTCTTTTTATAAAATAAAATATTTTTGCCACAACTAAATATTATTTTTTGCTAGAAAGAAATATTCCAACCACGTGACAAAATACAAAAATACAGACACCAAGAATACTTCTGGACTACAAAGGAAAAGGAAAGCAAAAGAGCTTATTTATGATGTTGAGAACCACCCCTTCAGCCCTTATTTATATTGAATTTCGAAACTACAATTGAAGTCGAATTAAATAATTATCAAAATTAATTCTCACCATCTTTTAACCCTTAATTACCCACCATGAAAGAAAATAAAAACATGACTGTTCTACCTCGTAAATAAGATGCCTTTTTTAAAAAATAAATTGTTCAGTTAGTGAAATGTTAATGATCAGGCATGTTAGTTATGGATTGGTTAAAATAAAATATTTCTAATCCAATAAATTATCTTATAATAAATTCAAATTTAGATCTAAACTCGAATTATGTCAATCAAGCATGAGTATATAGTGTTTAAGTTTAAGGGTGGATTTGAAAACATAGCCGTGATTGTTTTTTAAAATACTTTTTACTTGAAAATATATTAAAATGATTTTTTTATTTTTAAAAAATTATTTTTGATATTAGAACATTAGAATAATAAATAATTAAAAAAATTAATTTAAAATAAAAAAAGCATTAGAATAATAAAAAATTAAAAAAAATTAATTTAAAATAAAAAAAATTAATTTTTTTCAAAAAACTTTTTGAAGCATAAATACAAATAGGGCCTAAGGCGTATTTAACCTGTATATGACACCAAATGTGTTTGGTATTGAGGTTGTTATTATGGTTGTGGTTTTAAAAAAATTATTTTATAAAAAGTACTTTTAAGAACTGTATTTTTTTAAATTTTTTGAGCTTGCAATAAAATTAAATAAAATATTATTAAGAATAAAATTAAGATTACAATACGAGTAAATTTAATTCACCTTAAATTAATTTAAAAAAAACAAAAAAATATTGTTTATGTTCACGTGAACAGTACGAGTAAAATCAATTAATTGCATTGATTTTCAAAAAAAAAAATAAACTTTTCACACTAATTTTTTTTTTTAAAAAAACTATTCAGTTTAGTAAATATAGTATGATGACTCTACTGTTTATTAAAAAATACAATTATATTTTATTACTGTGGTTTCTTACCTACGAGAAGCAATAAAATACTACTTCTACAAAACTTGCAGCATTACTCAGTTTTTAACTAGCAGCACTACTCAGTTTTAGATGGATTCTATCAATAAAAAGCATTTTTTTAATTAAATAGTATTTGGTGTGGCTATAAATGAATTTTATCCGTTGCTATATTACCAAACAAATATTAGTTAGTGATTAATTTTTTTAACTTTTCATTATATAAATCACAATTTTCATTATATAAATCACAAGTAAATATTTTAATATTGAGTTGTGGTTTTGAATTTGAAATCAAATTCTAACACTTTAACTGCAAATGTCAACCCTTTAACAGGTGGAAAAGAGTGGTAAAGGTCTGAGAAATTGGAATCTACGAAGTCGAAAGGTCGAAATGTCCCTTGCAATTTCTTCAATCGTACTTTTATTTAAATTATTTTTCGCAGACAGCAGGGGGAGCTCATCTCACCAAACTCTTCTTCACGGTTACCAAACCCCGCCAACAGACAAACAAGAGAAGGTCAGTTATACTTACCCTTCATGTTGCTGACACATCGAAAATACAAGGTAGAAGAAAGCTGTGGTAATTGGTCCCAAATTGGGTATCACGGGTCGGAATGCTAGATTCGGATCTATCAGATTTTTCAATCATCAATTGATATTCATCTAATTTATCATTTATTTTTTCAAAGAAAAAATGTTTTTGCATTTAACATATGTACAAAGGTTTTCAGCAACCACGTGTATAAGAAAATATGTTATAATTATATATTTATGTCAATTTAAAAAAAATGAAAATACAACACCATTAATTAAAAGAACTAAATAAATTAAATAATTCTAATAAAAACTTACATTAAAGGTCAAAATTAATTTCAATTAGGCTGGAAGTATAATAAGAATGTTTGTTTGAGGGTGTGATTATAGTTGTTTTTTAAATATTTTTTATATTAAAAAATTGTTTGTTTGAGGGTGTGATTATAATTATTTTTAAAATATTTTTTATATTAAAATGAATATCAATGATTTTTTTATTTTTTAAAAATTATTTTTGATATCAACATATTAAAATAATTTAAAAATATATTAATTTAAAATAAATAAATAAAAATTAATTTTTTTTAAAAAATATTAAATCAAACTGGACAATAATTAATAAAAATACCTATTCTAAATATAGCTTAATTATCTGCATGAAAAGAAAAAAAAAAGGGGATGTTTTACTAAAAATTCAAGTTTGAAATGGGTAAAATTCAAATTGGATTGAGACGTAATAAATTATAAATACAAGTCTAATATTATTACCAACTCATTAATTTTTCATAAAATTACCTTGAGACTTAAAAAATGAATAAAAACTTATCATGTAATTGTTTGTAAAAATAGTCATTAATGTATAGAATAAAAGAGACACGGGTAGAGAAAGTTATTCAGAGTTTAAAGTAAATAAATCATAAATCTAAACCTAGTGCTATATTTTTTTTTGTTATTTTTTATATTTGAATTTTTTATATTTTATTACTATTATATTCATTATAAATAAAATTAATGTTATTTTTTTGTTAGGATTATTATCAAACCAGATTAAGGTAAATCCATATTTGATTTATTTAATACATAGATTAGCGGATCTAGATCGTAGAAGTTATAAATCAAATCCATTTAATTATATCATTTAATTCGAATCAAGATCTAGTCCATTGATAACCACAGCTGCGAATGGCAACAAAATTTTTAGCCATTAAAAAAGTGGGTAACCTAAATGGTTGACGCACGTTTTCGAGGGATATACTTGCCAAAATCCATGACCTCTGTTTGAAGCCTTGAAGGAGATCAACAATAATTGTTTTTAAATAGTTTTTAATTGATTTCAGTAAACTTTTGGTGATACTATTTCTTTTCTTGTTAAATACCTTTTTTTTTTTGCGTTTCCAAATATTATCCATCAGTAAAATATTTATTTTTTTATAAAATATTATAGAGTAATTAAGATTTTAAGTTTTTATATAATTTTTATTGGAATTAATTAGAAAACAATATTTCTATAAAATGGGATTGTGTCAAAATAAGAATGATAGGAAAGATACTTATCAAATACAAATTATACTAACAAATTAAGGGAAAATCTACTCGATTAGTAAAACTTGTATTAAATGTGAAGCAATATTAATAATTTATGGAGTGGAAATAACATCACTCATGTATAATAACCCCATATAAGTGATAAAAAAAACTCATCAAACCATAAGACATTTACATCGGGTAAAATATCTCCATGTAAAAGAATTAAATAATGATTGAAAAAAAAACTACGGAGCACTGTTACGTTCCACAATGATTCATGTCTTATACTTTAGTAAAACCATGAGATATTTTAAATTTCTCTTAATAATAATAATTTTAAGTTTGAGATTCTCATTTGAAAAAAGAATTATTTTTAAAGTGTAATTTGCTTTGCTTTGAAAGAAGTATGTAAAGCAAATAATTAAAAAAGAAAAAGAAAAAGAAAAGGAAACGACGTGATTTCTTGCAGTCTTGTGTGTGTACAAATACCTACGTCTCTCTAGCGTCCACTATCTCCTCTCAGTCTTAAGCAGCTAAACACTAGTCTCTTGCGCCTCTCCCTCAAATCTCTCTCTACCTCTCTTTTTGTCCAGATCCAAAACCTTATTTAATCAAAAGCTATGGCGATTACTATTGTCTCCGTCAAGGCAAGGCAGATCTTCGACAGCCGTGGCAATCCAACCGTCGAGGTATGTCTCTTGAATCAAAAGATTAATCAGATCCCTGTGGTTTCAGTGTTTTTCTGCGTGAATGAAATAATAGACGTTTCACTTCTATACTGTTAGATTCGTTTATTCCAGTTTAATTCAATTCAATTGAGTTCAAGTAGCTATGAGCCTCCTCTGTTTAGTCATCATCATCATCCACGTTTAGGCTAAAAACTGAACTGAACTAAACTAATTTGATTGCTGCTATTGTTGTTGTGGGATTGGATGTAGGCTGATGTGACAACATCCGATGGCGTTTTGTCAAGAGCTGCCGTTCCTAGCGGTGCATCCACTGGTATGTTATGTTACTTTAGTATGGAGTATTTGATTTCTCTAATTCACTCACTAACAGTAGGCTTTCGCATCATTCATCGATTGTTTTTCATTTTTGGGCTGTTGAATGATTTCAGGCGTTTACGAGGCCCTTGAACTTAGGGATGGAGGCTCAGATTATCTTGGAAAGGGTGTTTCCAAGGTTAAATTTGTTACTATTAATTTTCTCTTAAGTATGTTTTACCATATTCCTCTCTCTAATCCCTGATCGGGTCTTATTTGTTTTTCTATCCTTCTGATTTCTTAGGCTGTTGGGAATGTCAATACAATTATTGGGCCTGCATTGATTGGCAAGGTTTGTTGCTCCCATATGTGTGTGTGTGTGTGTTCTTCTTTGTGCTTGTCTTAATAATTTCTCATGCTTTTATTTTATTTTTTCCCCTTTTACAGGACCCAACCGAGCAGGTCGCTATTGATAACTTGATGGTTCAACAACTTGATGGAACTGTAAACGAGTGGGGCTGGTGCAAACAAAAGGTAGCTTAATAAATTGCTGTTACTTCCTTCTCTGTTGTTTTTAGCAAGTTTGTTAACTGGTGCGGTGCCTCTTGTTATCTTTTCAGCTTGGAGCAAATGCCATCTTGGCAGTTTCTCTTGCTGTTTGCAAAGCTGGGGCCCATGCCAAGGGTATTCCCCTTTATAAGGTAAATTAAGTTTTTGGATTGTTTTATTTCTTTTCATATCTGTAATATGATCCGTGAGAGTACTAATTATCCGGATTGCTAAAACAAGTCCTGAATTATGTTCAGTCTCTGTCGTGTCTCATTTGATAGGATAGGTCTTAACTGTTAAACAATCCAAAGAAATAAAGAGAAATACAAAAATAAGAAAGGAGGAAGCTAAGGTTTTATTGATACTGCATAATGCAATCAAATAATCAAAAGGAATAAGTTTTACCTAAATACAAAGAGTATATATAGGCTAAACAAAGGAAACTGAAAAGAAAATGAAAAGACTATTCTACCCTTAATAAACAATAAAACAAAATAACCCTATATCTCTTAATATTAACATGCACAAAGGTGAAATAGTGTAAGTCAGGCTAAGCCCTTGGAAACGATGGAGTCAGTCCTGCTTTTGATGGGATCTCACAGACTGCTCATGCAATGACAAAAACTTGATATCTGCTTTTGATGGGATATCACACACTGCTCATGCAATGACAAAAACTTGATATAAATTCTCATGCTTATTCCCTTATTTGCTACTAGTTCCTGGAGATATTCTCAAAAATATCACATCTTTTTGGTGCAGCACATTGCCAACCTTGCTGGTAACAAGAGCTTGGTGCTGCCAGTTCCTGCTTTCAATGTCATCAATGGTGGATCACATGCTGGAAATAAACTCGCTATGCAGGCATGCATTTTGATATTTCATCTAATTTACTTTTCAAGGATGCTGCTTGAATTCGAGTTTCTGACTTTCTTTCATCTGCAGGAGTTCATGATTCTTCCAACGGGAGCTTCTTCTTTCAAAGAGGCCATGAAGATGGGAGCTGAAGTATACCATCATTTGAAGGTGATTCAGGCCCCCCACCCACCCACCCACCCGCCCACACACACACAGAAAAGGGCAGATACACTTCATTTCAAATGTAATTTCTATTTTGTTGTTACACCTTTTGAGTGCTTAATGATGATACCATCATTTGAAGGTGATTCAGGCCCCTCACCCACCCACCCACACACACACAGAGAAAAGGGCAGACACACTTCATTTCAAATGTAATTTCTATTTTGTTGTTACACCTTTTGAGTGCTTAATGATGATAGCATAATTTCCCTGGGGGATTCAGATTTATTAAATTTGTCATTGTTTTATATAATAGCTTCAGGATTCTGTAGAATAATGGTGCCTGTGTACCTTTTTTTATGTTTGACCTTCAACGGATCAGTGCATTATTCCTCTGCAATAGCTACATCATCTTAAAGCTTCCAGTTGGTTGTATAAGTAATACCAGTGACCATATTCCTTTTCATTTTACAGTCCGTGATTAAGAAGAAGTATGGTCAGGATGCAACAAATGTTGGTGATGAAGGTGGTTTTGCTCCCAACATTCAGGTAACCTTTTCTGAGCAAAATGTTATCTTATTAAAATTATTTGTTGCTAATTTGCTGTCCCATTTTCTGCCACTATGCTCATTGTATAAAACTTGGGCTGTGTTCAGGATAACCAGGAAGGACTTGAATTGCTCAAGACTGCCATTGCTAAAGCTGGTTACACAGGCAAAGTTAGTGTCTTCTTCACACTTTCTTAATTGCCAATTCTTCTGTAGTTTTTTTATATTTTAATATGACAAGGGATGTCAGGCCGAAAGTTTTCATCATTTTATTAGGTCGTTATTGGAATGGATGTTGCTGCCTCTGAATTTTATGGAGCAGATAAAACATATGACCTTAACTTCAAAGAAGAGGTGAGTGTTTTGGTAAATTTGTTTTTATTGCATTGTTTAATTTTTAGACAGGAAGATATGATCATTCTCTGTTAGACTTGCGGAGAAAAAGTTAACAAAGACATTTACAGTTTTTATTTTTGTTTCTTCTTCCTCTTGCATTTGCATTCTCACCATGCTAAATATTGTTTTTAGCGTGGTAAAAATTATCACTGCCTGAGAATGCATATGAAAAAAAAGTAAATCCAGCTTGTTCTGATCATTTTGTAGTATTGCTGATGTGTATAGTTTCTGTAGTGGAGGATACGTGAAATTTCATGCATTAATCTTGTTCTTGCAGAACAATGATGGTTCAAAAAAGATCACAGGTGATGCTCTCAAGGATCTCTACAAGTCCTTCGTGTCTGAGTACCCCATCGTATCGATTGAAGATCCATTTGACCAAGATGACTGGGAACACTATGCAAAGTTAACTGCTGAAATCGGAGAGAAAGTACAAATTGTGGGAGATGATCTCTTGGTCACCAATCCAAAGGTCAGTATGAGGAAGTTTCTCTTGCCTTCTTGGACTGTTTTTTGATTTTTATTACGACTGATTGCATGGAGTCTTTTTGACTGATAAAACAAGAAAACCATTAATAGCTTTCTGTCCTTCCTTTGACCTTGCTGCTGATCTTATTCTTGCTTGCAGAGGGTTGAGAAGGCTATCAAAGAGAAAGCTTGTAATGCCCTCCTCCTCAAGGTACTGCTAGTAATTTTCATATGGATTGTTCCGGCTTTTCTGCCTTGTGTATGCTGGAGACAAATATGCATAATTTTCTGCGTCATATGGAAACAGGTTAATCAAATTGGATCTGTTACTGAGAGCATTGAAGCTGTGAAGATGTCCAAGCGAGCTGGATGGGGAGTGATGGCCAGCCACCGCAGTGGTGAAACGGAGGATACTTTCATTGCTGATTTGTCAGTGGGTTTGGCCACGGTAATTGAAATCGATTTCAGATCTGTGTTGGCAATTTAAATTTATTTGAATTTGATTTTGGGCCTCACGTAATTCCCTTGTGTTTTAAATATTCAGGGCCAAATAAAGACTGGAGCACCTTGCAGGTCTGAGCGGCTTGCTAAATATAACCAGGTGAATATCTATGTCTACCAGTAAAATTTGTTCTGCACTTCTGAATAAATATCTAGTTGATAGCTTGTCTAAGTCTCTTCACATTTGTGCATGCAGATCTTGCGAATTGAGGAAGAGCTTGGCGCAGAAGCGGTCTATGCTGGAGCGAACTTCAGGAGACCTGTCGAACCCTATTAGAACCAGAGAAGTACTGATGATTCTGCTGCTGGATCTGAGCTGTGTTACTCCGTATGCAGTGAATAAGTTAATGGAGAACGGGTTACACCCTGAGACTTTTTAAAATAATTTTCTGAAGAGTTTTGTTCTGAGATTGGAACAGTGTTTTATCGAGAAGATTTTTCAAGTGGAATTACTCTTTACCATAACTAGCTTTGTTCGATTGGTTTCTGAGCGGGAAATGGCATGTTGATTGCTCTTTTATTATTTCCGAATTGATTTGATTCGCTCTGCATGTTCGACCTGACTTGCATTTTGCCGGTTGTGCAAAGCATGTAATTTAGATGAAAATCCCACCCCCTATCGCCTAAGAACTCGAACCATGCCTAGAGTCGAATCGAGTCGTGTCCTTTAAGTTCCTTGGCAGATTAGTTTATTTTCCAATTTCATGATTTATCTTCCAGCAAAAAACTAAATTAATAATTAGCCAGTTGTGCCAAACACTTGAAGTCTTATGATAGTGAATGCTAGCTGCCAGACCCGGGACTGATAGATTTTATTTAAAAAAACCGAGTGTTTAATTCTTCCAAGGGTATTTAATTTATTTTAAAGTTTATCTAAAAGAATTATTATTTTTTTATTAATATAATAATGGACCCTATAAAAAAACTATTTTACTTAAATTATTTTGTTTAAGAAGGGTAAAATGATTATTTTATTTGTTTTAATTCACAATAACATTTTCTCGATAAACAGTAAAATCTTGATATTTTTTAATAATAATAACTAGGGCAACCAGAATATTAATGAAAATGCAGAAGGGAAAACATGGAAGAATTAGATGTAGGATGGCAGATCCCGTTTGTTCAGCATGAGTAAAAAGATGGTTGCACCCATAACGCCTGCTTAAGAATTCAAAGGTCCCGAAAAATGAAGCTAAAAGGAGTTTTTTGCAAGAAATGAAAGGGAAATAGGTGTACTAGTACTTATTAAGGGCAAACAAAGGAGAATGGCATCATAATTACGAAAGCAAAGGCGCGTAGAGTAACAAGTGGGAATGAAGCCAAAAGAAATAAGATGAATTGGACCACCCTTAATTGCCTTTTGTTTCCAATGTGTAGTTCCTTGTAATGTGTGATGAAGCCGTGAGTAGCGTTCAATTTTTCCGCATCAAAAAGTCAAGAAATGGCTGCAAAATTGTTGAGTACATTCATAGCAAGCTAAGTTTCTAATGAATGATATGTTTATTAAAAAATCAAAATATAATTGCATGTCTTTACATAGTGGGAGCAAATGATAGGAGAAAGCTGGCGATATGTCTTGTTTAATGCAGAAGTACTGTGCAAGATTGATTTCAGATGTTGCTTGAGAAGGGGAAGAGTTGCAGGTGCTGAGCATAGTGCAATAGTCAATTGTAATGGTAAAAATAGGGAGTTTGTTGTGGACATAGAATAGATCATTACAGATGGAGCTTTCAAGTGGTATTTCTTCTAATCCATGTATAGAGCCAAAAGCAGCAAAGGTCTCATTGTGGCTCGAGCACAATAGCCTGTTCTATGCCACTTGTACGTCTTGTTTTGTTTTTGTTTTTTTTTTCCCCGAGGGAACTAGGTAGATGGTTTGGAAAGTTTGCTATAAAGACTGAGCTGGTACTGGAGGAGAAGTTAGGGATCGTTCTGAGCATGTTTTTAAACTAAACAGGCCATAACCGAACAAAGGGAAACGAAGTAAGAGAAGCTGGAGATAAGGAACAATGCAGTGAAGTGGCATGGATAAGAGCTTGTTTACTGAGCCACGATGAAGTAAGGTTATGTAGTCAAGTCTTTCTTGGCTGTTAATCTACTTGGTCCTTGAGCTCAGGTAGTTTAACAGTGATTTCTCCACATGTCCTTGCTTTAGGAGTCGGAGAAAGTGTTGGACCCCAACGAAAATGCAAAGAATGCGCACAGGAAAACTAATACAGAGACTTATTTTGAAGAAAAAAACAGCAGAATGCAAGGGCAAGAGGAAGAAGAACTGCTCAGCCACGTTCCAATGCAGCATACAACTTGGGTCAACAGGTTAGGTGAATCTATTTGAAATCATAAAAGACATGGCGACGTTAATTCATTAAGCCTAACCTGAGCTTGCAGGCTTGAGCTATGGCATGAACAAAGCTGCAAAGGTAATTGTTCTCGAAAAATAGTCAGGAAGGTCACAAATAGTTCTTTTTTTGTTCTCTGAGAAAACAAAATAAGAGAATGACAGGGAAATAGAGGGGGGGGGGGAAACTCTAGAAGGAACAGATGCAAAGGCGCACTTGATGAGCTGAGGTGCCCAGGGGAACACCTGAACATCCTGAGAAACTGAACAATCAAATCTTGAGCAGTCGCTCTTAACGAATAGACAGGTGTAATGGGTAATAGCTGTCTATTGGCTTGAATGCCTCTCCTGGTAAGAGTCATTTTTCTGATATATTGGAAGTGTCGCAAATTTGGCTGAAAAACAGTCATTACATAACAAAATAAACAATGTAGCACATATCAATTCGTCGATTTTGCTAACATCCCCATCAATTGGGTGATTTAGAAGTATCAATTTGTCAATTAATCAATTTATCAATCATAAATTAATGGTAAAGATGAGAGAGATCCTTAATGAAAATATCAGGAATTTGGTGTTCAATGAAAATGAAAATGCATGGAAGAAATGAGAGCATGCCAAGAAACATACATTAACTTGTAACAAAACAATGAGTATCTACACAATCAATCTAATTTCTTGAAGGGAAGATCAAGTCATAACTAGATGTCCTTTGTGAGATACATCTAGAATAAAGCTTGTATAAACTAATTAAACTGATAAACAACAAATAAGATATCATGTTAAATAATTATCAAATAATTCAAGTTGCCTGTCATTTGTTAATACATCGCAGAATCAGATAAGTTATAATCATCCTTCTTATACAACTTTAAATCTACCTCTATATAAGTAAGAACTGAATTATTGTTTTGAAGCCTGACTAAAAAAATAAGTTATTGGGTACACTTATATTAATGTAAGAGCATGTTATTTGTACAATGTTGAACCTAACTCTAGGAAAATATTGTTAGAGACTAAGATATTTCACATGATAAGAAGATCTGAGTCGTTGTTAGGACTAGTTAATTAGCTGGAGATCAAGTCTAATAATCATAATATTATCGACATACATAAAAAGCATAACGAACTCAAGGGCATGCCTGAGAAGAAATAAAAAATTGACTCTGAGTAAATATGAAATCTAGTAAAATGGCATAAAACTTCTTAAACCATGCTCAGGGTGCCTACTTTAAACCATAGAGAGATCTTCTCAAGCGAGAAATATTAACAAAAGAGGAAGGAAACAAATCAAGAGGAGGAGACATAAATGTTTCTTTCTTTAGGTCACCATGTAAAAATGCATTCTTTACATCCATGAGATGAAGAGAGCATCCTTTTAAAATAACAAAGACAATAACAGTGTAGCCAATATTCATTTTAGCTATAGAAACAAATATTTTCTCATAATCAAACTCATACTTCTATCAATTCCCAAGTGCCACCAAACAAGCTTTATGTCGTTCAATAAAGCCATCAAAAAGTAGCTTAATGGTACATATCAATTTACATCTAATGAGTTCAACTTCATTAGGATAAGGGGTTATATCCCAAGTATGAGTGTCTTGAAGAGCCTTAAGTTCATATTGCATAGCCTGACACCAACACTTTGAGTAGAAGCCTAGGAATAAGACTTAGGACAAAAGTATCATCAAGACTAACTTGAAAAAAGGAAGAAGAACAACCATAACAATTTAGGAGTTGGGAAACATTAGTAGATCGATGAAACGTATAGATGACAAGATCAAGTGGCAGTTTAGAGGAAAGAAGAGCTAGTGGATGACATCGTTAATACACAATACTTGGATTAAAACAAGAAAGAGTACTAGACACGTCATTAAACGAAGGAAACAAAATAGAGAAAGACACATAGTTAGGATGAGATGGAAATAAATATTTATATTGAAGAAAAATCACATTGCGAGAAATACAAAGCTTATTAGCATCCATTTTAACACATAAACCCTTTCATGAGAGTTGCTATAAATAAAAAAAGCACATTGAACAAATTGAGTAGTAAGCTTGTGATGTTCAACAAGAGGTATGAGAATAAAATAAACTCAACCAAAAACATGAAGAGAATTATAATCACGAAAAATACTAAACAAATAAGAATATGAATAATCAAGATGCAAAGTAGGGGAAGACAAATTATTAATCAAATATACAACCATATAGAAGGTTTCTAGCTATAATTTAGAAGGAACAGAAGACTCAGACATCAATGTACGAATAATATTTAAAAGATAACAATTCTTACGTTTAGATATACCAATCTATTGAGGGGAGTATAGACATGAATGCTAAAAGAGAATACCTTTCTATTGGAGAAAAGACTGAAAAGCAATAGACATGTATTCTCCTTTAGAATCGGAGCATAAGACCTTATTACAAGTAAAAAATTGGTTTTCTATATAAGTAACAAAAGTTTAGAAGGTTAAGAATACATCAATTTTAGAACAAAGAAAATAGAATCATGTGAATTGACTGTAATCATCAATAAATATCACAAAATAAATAAAGAAAAACACGACTCAAACCCTAAATATTAGAATAAACAATTTTAAAACATGTAAAAACACAATTAACCTCTAAAAAAAAAATGTAAGGATTTGTGTTTTCCAAGTTTTTAAGGAGTACAATCAAATGACAACAAAGAAAACTCATTTGTACTATTCAAATAGTCATGTTTCATAAGATGTTCCAGAATTAAAAAGTTGGAATAACCCAATTTCTTATGCCAAAACCAATTATTATTATTAGCAATGAGAGAAAAACCATTAGAAATTGAACGAGGAAAGAAAAAGGACCGAAGAGGAAAAAACATCCCACTTGAGGCCTTCTCGATATTTCTTGTCTTGATACTTGATCCTGCACATAACAAATAGAATGACTAAAATGAAAAAAGAACAATTTTCTTCTACTAATTGTCCCACAAAAATGAGATTGACAAATAAATCAGGAGACACAAACACAATAGTAAACGAAGACCTTAAATTATCAATCATTATAACATGACAAGTACTGTTATTTACTATTTGAATATGTTGTTTACCATTATACTTATAAACATTAAGTAAAGTAGTCGAGCTTCTAGTCATGTGATTGGAAGCAGTAGAGTCAATTAATCAAGGAGAAATAAGAAGATGTTTTTTACCTTAGAAATCAAGAATAGAAAGGGCATAAATAATCATATGTTGCTCGGGAGTAATATTTGAAGAAAAACTTAAAACAACAAGTTATGAAGAAGTTGTATGTAGAAAAATAGATTGAACAACAATATAAAGAGCAAAAATGGATCAATTCTGAGGGCAGACAAGACAATCCTTAATAATATGACCTTGCTTCTTGTAATAACTATAAAATTTCTTATTGCAATATTTTTCAAAGTGCTCAATTTCCATGCAACTATAACATTGTAGTGGAGATTTAAATCATCTTCTATCGGAAGTGACATATGCTTTATTAATCATTTTAGAACCATCAACATTATGAGTAAGGCTAAGTTGTGAGGTGAGATATTATTCTTCGAGTAAGAGTTCATTTAAACAAATTTTTAAAAATGGGATAAATTAGCAATTGATTAACCCACCTCATGCATTTTGAAACTCATATCATGAAACTCATATCAAAGTTTCATCAAGAATTAATCCTTCTAACTCTTGTAATGAATTACTTGAAGTACCTATTAAAGTTTATCTGGGAACATAAAAATTCACCAACCTAGAATAATTATTCTAGTATGGAATAAATTTACTCAATAAAAAAATTTCTTTGGTGACATTTTCTTAGCAATAGTAAATTCATGAAAATTATTGATCATATAAGGTTTAATAGAGCTAAGAAATTAGGAATCAATTTTGGCATCCCTGCATTTCTAAAGGGAAGCAATTTTTATATTTTTACATTTTCATGAATTAAGTTTCTTAGAATTTGTAGGAGCCATAAAAAACACTTATTCAAATAACCTCTCAACTCTTTTCTTTTCGTGAACATCCAAAACTGGAATTTTTGTCTAACATGGTTCTTGTCACTAAAGCGTTTAAATAATTTTTTTAACGTGGTCAACTCATAACATACAAAATAATGGTAGAGGGGTACAGTGAGTTTGACGAGCTTTTTCAAGCTTTAACTCATGCCAACATCCGAAGAAAAATGCAGGCCGTGGGGTTCGAACCCGCGCGTGCTTATGTATACAACATCTTTGATCACCCCACTTGAGCTCTCGGGCAAACCTGCCAACGTGGTCTCTATTTTTTATATATACCTATTTTCTAAATACACTATATAATTGATCTTTGATAATCGAAACACACAATTTTTGGTATTTAGCACACTATTAAAGGGAAAAAAAAAAAAAACCCTAGACTGGAATCGTAAAGAAATAGAGAGAGAATGGCGGAGCACTTAGCATCCATATTCGGGACAGAGAAAGACAGGGTGAACTGTCCATTTTACTTCAAGATCGGAGCCTGCAGACATGGTGATCGATGCTCAAGACTCCACACAAAGCCGACAATCAGCCCAACCCTGTTGCTCTCCAACATGTACCAGAGACCTGACATGCTCACTCCTGGAGTGGATCCTCAGGCTCAATCGCAGTCCCTCGATCCCCGGAAGATTCAAGACCACTTTGAGGATTTTTATGAGGATTTGTTTGAAGAACTCAGCAAGTATGGTGATATTGAGAGCTTAAATATCTGTGATAATCTTGCAGACCACATGGTACTTTCTTCTTCTTCTTTTTTCTCTTTTTTTTCTGAATTAAACAAAGTAAAATCGTAGAATTAATTTAATGGGTTAGCTGTTTATTTTTTTTGGACTTGCTGTGCAAGCAGGTGGGTAATGTGTATGTCCAGTTTAGAGAAGAAGAGCACGCTGCTAATGCCCTTCGCAATCTCAACGGAAGGTTTTATGCAGGTTATTAATATTCATAATCCCTCCCTTTTTTTGTGAGTTTTTGTTTATTGTTATTCTTGTATTAAACGTATAACTATCATTTTAATTTTAACGGTTGTAAACAATTCCTTGTTAATCATTCAACTTTCAATTATCTTTTATGCATTTGATTTTCCTATTTTAAATGTTTTCCCAGGTTTGTTTTGGTTCTGCTTCTGCTCTAAGTATTAGTCGGAAATAGCTTACCTATATGATATTTCGGTTGTGTTTTAAGAAGAGTTTGATATGGAGGCACATTTTGATATTTTCATGAACCCTCAACATGCCAGGGCGACCCATCATTGTTGACTTTTCTCCTGTCACGGATTTCCGCGAAGCTACATGTAGGCAATATGAGGAAAATGTTTGCAATAGAGGTGGCTACTGCAACTTCATGCATCTTAAGAAGATTAGCAGGTGGCTTTCTCAGCGTAATTGTTTATCCAGCAGATATCCCAGTAACTCAGGGACTTGGTGGTCTAACCAATTTTTTCATTGTTGGTTGTAGGGAATTGAGGAGGCAGTTATTTGGGAGGAACAGGCGAAGACGTAGCCGCAGTAGAAGCCATAGTCCTGATAGGCACCGTGGTTATGAGGAGCGTCCACATGGTGGCCGTGGTTTGAATAGGAGAGAGGATGACAGGGAGCATCACAATGAAAGGGGCAGGAGGCCTAGAAGCCGAAGTCCTGCACGCAGGGGAGGACGAAGTAGCCCTGGGGGGAGGAGAAACAGGAGTCCTGTCAGAGAGAGTAGTGCTGAAAGAAGGGCTAAGATTGAAAAGTGGAACAGGGAAAAGGAACAGACAGAATCTGGTGGTAGAGGTGATAGCAGAAACCCTGAAAATGACAGGGATAACAGTGACTTCGCTGAGAATGGTGGCCATTATGATGATGCCCAGCACTAGTAGGAGCTTGATGGATACTAGGGACCTACCTGGAAACGTCTGGTTTGTCCCTTGCTTCCCACTGCTTCATGTTTGTTTAATACAAAACTCATTATCTTGGTCAAAGAAATGCTGCAACTTTATTTTTATGAGACAGCCCATTCAGAAAATATACCTCACTACCATTTCCACTGTGCAGGTGGAGTACAGGTTCAGTGTCTTGTGTTATGAAAGTAAATTCAATTTCTTGCCCCTATCACCATCTTAAATTGAAAGGAAAGGAAACGGAATGAACTAAAAAAAGAAACAACAAAGGCATAGAATATATTTAGATCCTTCTAAGATCTCTCCTTTTATACTGGAGTTGATTGTATATGCATGTTGGTGCTTGTTATTTCCACTGTTCAAAATTTATTTTATCAAGTAAGATACCTGATTTTTGATGTAGATTTTAAGCTGAAGTACCCGCTTTGTGAGTGTTGTATCATAGTGGAACTGTTTCTGGAGTAAATTCAAAACCTCAAAGGTTGATAGGTACATTGATAGTTCAATCTCTTTTATACAAGAGGTTTATTTTTAAAAATAATTAAAATTGTTTTTCCTGCTTTAGCAAAACCTTCCAAACAAAATAACCTGTTTTAATTGACTGCTCTCTAAAACCACAGAGTATTGTTTGCTCAGAGATGTTTTGAAGGTCTATACAACTAATCCTTGTTAAAAAAAAATCTGAGGCGGCATTATCTGATCAAATTAACTCATTTTGCCTTATAGTCAGGATGGGTGATCAAATCTTACAGCAATTTGGAATTGTCTTTTGCCCTTATATGATTATTTCATTTTCTTCTAAAAACCCTCAACTTACCTAGTTTACTAGTTTTGCAGGTTCAGGCTTTCCTGCTTCCCAGGATCGGCCTCAATCTCTTTTGGCAGCTTACAATGATATTTGTATACAGGTTGGGCTGTTGTTTACCTGCAGAGCGTTTTAGTGGAGTTCCATTTTAATGTTGTTGAAGCATCAAGAAAGCTCTTGGATCTTTGTACGATGAGGAAAACTTTGACACTTCCATACAAGGTGAAATGGCTGTGAATCATTTGTCATATGTAGATTCTTCAAATGGAATACAGATTGAGTTCTTTGGGATATTGGTAATCGTGCTTTTGTTTTTATCATGCACTACTGTCAAGTTCGTGGATGATTGTTTTGCCACTTCGTGTAGTGATTGTGTTGTGAGCTTATGATCAAAATATTTATTTTATGCTTGTTGTTCAGTGTTTACTCTTTCACCTGTCTGGAACCCTTTACCTCATCAATTATCATTTAAAAGTCAGATGTTTAGAGGGTAGCTTCTGGCCGTCATGATCTAGTCTTAGAAGTGAATTTGGGAGCAAGGGAATCCTGAATAAACGTGGGTTTTAAATCGAGTCCTTCAATGAGGTCTGATTAGTACCCTTTACAATATTTGGAGGCAATACATGTGGTTTTCACATGTTTTATAAAAGAAATCTATTTGTATTAATCCTCTCACTCACCAGTGGCGTTTGGTTTGCATGAAATATTGTTCTAATTTTCCCCTGTACTTGTCTAAAACATTTTAGGAAAATTGTAAGATATTTTATGGTTAACCTATACCGTTTAGTGTATTTTGTTGAAAAATATTTTTAGTTCATAATATATTTTACCACAATCACACGACCCTACCTGCCACAACATTTGTCATCGCCAGCATTTGTATCTTTTGCCACCGTCTGTGTATTTTGTGCAAAATAAATGCCCTAGTCTCGTATGCATATCCTTCTACAAATAGAAAACAAAGCCCCATTAATCTAGTTTTACAGATAAGGTCATACATGCAGTCGAGTTTGCACATCCTTCTACCCGGAGAACAAAGTCGGGCGAAGGAATCATCCTCTTCCTGGTCCACATCTCCCCAAGTGTCATGATAATCATTGATGCTATCTTTGCCTCTCATCTTTATCTCCTTCAACCTTTTCAAATCATATCCTCCACTGCTTCTTTTGGGGTTTCACCTGATACTCGTACTCAAAAATTATATATATAAAAAAAAACTTTCCTTTTCTCTTTGCTAAGCTTCTGAACATGAGATTTCCTCAGAGGTTTGAATGGTGGGAGCTGGTCCTATCCATCCTCATCTTCTCCGTCTGAATCAAAGGGATCAACTTGGTCAATGTCTGAATCACTGTATTTGAAATCCCATCATTCAAAAACCTATAGCAAATATCATTTACTTGAAAGATCTAATGCTGCATCAAATTCCCAATTCATTCCGATCTACAAAATCCTAATCAAATCTTTTGCAACTGTGATACAAATGAATCTTTTCACCACCAGTCTAAAACAGAAACCAAACCGTTCACTCACCATCCAACATGAGCGGCACCAGCAGGAGCAGCGGCAGAGAAGGCATCGCCACCGAGGAAAGACAAGAAACCAGCATTAGCAGGCTCTTGGTCATCAAGAAACAAATCATCAGGAACCCTAAACGCACCATGAGCATAAAGAAGAGCAAACCCAACCATTAAAGCGGAGATGAAGAGCATCCTGTGCTTGTCAAGAAAATAACAACAATCGTCTAAACAAGAAGAATCCCTAACATTTCAGAGTCCGAGGATGTACGACCAACAATAACCAACGGCTGATCTGATGGTCTAAAGGGATAGAGGGGGCCGGGTCGGAGATTGGGATAGGAGGAGGGGGATAAATGATGTCGTTTTGTCTCTCATTGTTATGTATGGGGTTCAGTGGTTATTTTATTATATTTGAATTATTATTTTTATTTAAGTTGTAAACTGTAAATTTTTTAAAATTTATTAGATAAATATAATTTTAACTAAACTATAAAATAAAAATATTTTATTTATTTAAGGTTAGAACCGTGCTACATTGATGTCAATAAAATCTATTGATCGTCGGCGCAACATCACTAAAATGTTTTAGGGTTTTAAAGGTTTAGAGTTTTTGGGTTTTAGATTTTAAGGGTCAGGTATAGAAATTTAGAATTTAGAGTTTTAGGTTCTATTGTTTAGGGTTTTGAGGATTGTGAGAGTTTAGGGTTTAGAGTTTTAGAGTTTTTTTAGAATTTAGGGTTTTTGTATTTTAAGGTTTTTAGGGTTTAGTTTTTTGGGTTTAGAGTTTCATGGTTTTGAGGGTTTAGGGTTTATGATTTTGGTTTTTAGAGTTTAGGATTTTAAAGGTTTGGGGTTTTTGGGTTTTAGGTTTTAAGATTTAGGTTTGGGGGTTTAGGGTTAGGTTTTAGATTTTAAGGTTTTACGGTTTTGAGAGTTTGGGGTTTATGGTTTTAGGATTTTTAGGGTTTAGAATTTTTAGGGTTTACTATTTAAGGTTTTAGGGTTTAGGGTTTTTAAGGTTTAGAGTTTTTGTGTTTAGGGTTTCATGGTTTTGAGGGTCTAGGGTTTATGGTTTCGGCTTTTAGGGTTTAGAGTTTAGGATTTTGTGGTTTAAAAGGTTTAGGGTTTTATGTTTTAAAGTATAGGTTTGGGGATTTAGGGTGTCACCCGTATGCAACGTCGCGGCGAACTTCCACTATCCATGAAAAATAAAAATGTGGTGTATCTTTGGCAAATATGAAAAGACAAGGAATTCTTGTGTCTCTTATCAGTTCAATACAAGCCCTCCTCAATAAGGAGGTTCTTATCTTAAAATGCAGTTAAACGTAATTGTTCTATTATCCAAAAAATAAATTAAAAATCTAAAATACGCATTACGTGTAATGTCATACCCCGGATACTAAGCGACAAACAAAATAAATTTTTCCTTGTTTTTGAAATTTTAGCCAATGTTCTCTTGACATTAACAAACCGGTTATTAAAGTCAAAATGCATGCTAAAATATTGTTTTTGTTGTATGAAAAATACAATATGATTTTTTTAGCTTTGAGACATTTGACCATATGCACAAAAATATTTTTTTGTTTTTTTTTCAATTTTTTATATTTTTTTAAAAGTTTTGATGAAAACCGGGTATTTTAATACCGGACTTGTATTTTTATGATGTATTTATTTGGAATGGGTCAGCACGGTCCAACATAAAAAAAACTTGATGGGCCAGCACCGGCCCAACATACAACAAAATAGTCCAGTACCGGCCAGACATGAAAATGGGTCGACACTAGCCCAACATGAAACGGGCCTGTTTCGGCTCGACATAAAATGAAATGGACTGGCACTAGCCCAAAACAAAATAAAACGAGTTGGCTTCAGCCCAAAACAAAATGGAACGGCCTGGCTTCGGCCCAAAACAAAATGGAACGGGCCTGCTCAGGCCCAAAACAAAATGGAACGGAACTAGCCCAACATGCAAAATGGGCCAAGGCTGGCCCATTACAATGATAATTGGTTGTAGAATGTGAATTGCTCACGTTCTGCATGCCAATAAAAGAAAAAGAGAAACTGGAGCAGAGAAGGAAGAAAACTTACCCGGCG
This sequence comes from Populus euphratica, assembly GCF_000495115.2. Lineage (NCBI taxonomy): Eukaryota > Viridiplantae > Streptophyta > Magnoliopsida > Malpighiales > Salicaceae > Populus > Populus euphratica. The sequence continues at coordinate 1,138,162 of NW_011499852.1, forward strand.
AGAGGAAACGTGGTTATTGTTGTCGTCAGCAGCTCGCGGTGGTGGAGACGGTGGCAGGCGATGCTCCTTCTTCTTCTTCCTCACTGTACAGAGGCGAGATCCTTTGTTTTTTTTTTGTTTTCTTTTCTTTTCTTCTGTTCTTTTCCCTCTTCTCTATTCTATTCTCTCTTCTGTTTTGACTCTTTCTCATACATCTATCCCTCCTTTCTTTCCTTTCATTCTCGGTCCCCTCCTCCTCTCTCAATTTCTTTTTTTTTTTCAGTCCCCTTCCCCTGTTTTCAAAGGCAAAAACAGGTTAGGGAAATGTGGCTGGGCCGGCCACTGTGCTGCCCCCCCTCCACCGCCTCTTCAACACGTGGAAAGGGTGGCAAGTCGGCATCTTTTTAACGTTATTAAGGGGAGGGAAGTCAATGAGAAACATAGGAGAAAAACAAAATTTTCTTCCCCTATTCTCTGTGTGTTTAGGGGAAGAAGATGATGGTGTCGTTCAAAACGGCACCATTTTGAGTTTTTTTTTAACAGTGAATGAAACGGCGCTGTTTCATTTAAATGCAAAGACGACAAAACCGTATCTATTTTCATATTGGTCATCAATTTATAATTTTTTCAATCAAGTCCTAAATTGCAATTTTGATTTAAAAATTAATGTAATTGCATCCGTGCTAAAATCCAACAGCGGCCCTAAAGTTGGTCACCTTTTTCACTTTAATCCTTGGTTGACCCTCAATTGAGTAATAAACTTCTAATTTCTTCAATTGGGCCCTTGACCGGTTTAATTTCAACCCCTTTACTTACGCATCTTTTTCATTTTGATCCCTGGTTTCGGATTTCTTTAATTAAGTCTCTAATTAGCCATCAAACTTCAATATTTATGCAATTAAGCCCCTGATTTGACCAAATTAACTTCCAAAAAGTATAATTTGACCCTATAACTTTAATTGCTTCTAATTAAAGCCTGAATTAACTCCAAAATCATTTTTTCTTGCAATCAAATTCTTCATAAATTCAATTAAACCTTCAATAAAATTTAATGGAGTCCATAAACATCTGATTTTGGGCTTTTCTTACTAAAATTGAATTTTCTTTGTCAATGGGGTCAGTCAATAAAATACTGTCAAATTTTTATTTTTATATTTTTAAACTCCTCAACCAAATTTTACCCATTTTTAGGATGCGCTGACATCATTTTTTCACTATTCATATTTTTGATAATATTTTTTGATTTTTTTGTATTTTATTATTTTTCATACGGGGGGGGCCTAAACCCTAAACACTAAAAACTCTAAATTTTTTTTTTTGGATTCAAGGAAACCCCACACCCTGAAAAGCGCACTTTGTGGGCTAAGATGAGCGAGTAAAACTCTAGATGTCCCAAACTCCTACAAGAGGTGCACGCCCTGACTTAAACTCGAGACCTGCTGTATAGATCTCAAGCCCTTTACCATCATGTTATGCCCCTTCGGGATGCTAAACCATAAACCCTTTAAAACCCTGAACCCTAAATACTAAAAACTCTAAAACTTTCAAACATCAAACCCTAAACCCTAAAATCCTAAAACCCTAAACACTAAAAAAGCTAAAACCCTCAAATCCTAAACCTTTTAAAACCCTAAAACCTAAAACTTAAAACGCTGAACCCTTAAAACCCTAAAACTCTAAACTATAAACTCTAAACCCTCAAAATCATCAATAACCCTAAAACCTAAAACCTAAAATTCCAAAACCCTAAACACAAAAAAACTCTAAAACTCTCTAACGCTAAATCCTAAACCTTTTAAAACCCTAAACACAAATCCCCCCTAAAACCCTAAACACTAAAAACTGTAAAACCCCCAAACGATAATCCCTAAACCCTTTAAAACCCTAAACACAAAACCCCCTAGAACCCTAAACCGTAAAACATAAAATCTCTAAAACCTTAAACACTTTTAAACCCTAAACCCTAAAACCCTAAACACTAAAAAAATCTGAAATCGTCAAACCCTAAACCCTTTAAAACTTTAAACCCTAAAATCTAAAACCTGTGGTGGTATGGAATTCATTATTTCAAGTTGGAATTCTAGCTTTGTTTCTTATGCCAATTCACTTTTAAAATAAAAGATAAGAAAAAGGAATGGGAAAAGGATGGTGTAGAACAGAAAGATTACTTAAACAAGGTTACATGCAAAGCTCACAATCAATGATGTTGTTTGAGTTAGTCTTTTACCTTTGATTTCTTCAAATTATCAAACAAAATCTCCTATTTTCCCATCATTAGCCATAAATCTATAAAATGGCTTGTGGCAGTTCCTGGAAATTATAATCAGGGAACCACTTCTACGAGCAAAGATCAGTAAAGGACTTAGACTTTTAGTTAATTCATGACAAAAATGCTCAAGGATTGGCCTGTTTCCAAATCCTCCATTCTAATTCAATTCCATTTTTTAGCAGGACATGTGATTTGGTATTTGAACCTTTATTTCTTGGAAATGATCGCTGACATGCACAATTCCAAGGAACTAAAACTCAAAGTTTGGATGTTCTACAGATATCATACCATCATATTTCATGAGAAATTTGACCATTTCTTTACAAACAAGGTGCTAGCTTCGATTATTTATTTATGACTTTGAAATTACAATAAAGCATTTCTGTAATATCTGAATCTAGGACAGCTAGCACAACTTTCTACAAAGAATCTGCTTATTATATCAAAAGGTAGCTTTAATTGGTTAGGGAGCAATATGCTCGATTGGTCTAAAAAAAGAGTATGAATAAAGGGCCATAAGATAACAAGACAAGTTCCTTTATGATTATCTGGAATGCAATCTTCTTACCTTTCTTTTATCATTCTTTAATAAAGTTGATTTATTTAAACTAGGTTTTACAGAATGGACAGGAGGCCATGCAGATACAGATGTCTATTTCAGTATTAATCAAATCTTTGATACAGAACAACAAAAAATTATTGTAGTTCCACACCTATTGACACTGTTAGCATAAAAGATTATTGATAGTAAAAAGAAATATATACAAAGAGAGATGAATAATAAAAATATAAAAAATACAGTCTTTTTATTTAAATTCATAAATATATAGCAAATTCATAAAGTAAATTAATATTACAAAGTTCATTTGTTAACATAGGATGGATGCCTGCTTATGATTTTTCTTATGAGGCTTTTTTGTGGTGTGTTTAGAGGTGGAGTCTGCAGCTTAGGGGTTGGTGTCACAATAAGGGTGTGGAGGAGCAACAGCACATGAGGTGGCAACAGTGGCAGCCGGGGAGGTGGCAGCATCCATTATGAGACTCACCTCATTCACTAAAACTTCTCTTGAAATAATAAAATTGGTACGTTTTGCACCACTAAACAATACAAATAAATCCATTAATAGAGACAATTGCAACGATATAAACAAAGAAAACCAGCAACAACAACTTACTTTTCTTTTGAAAAAGACCATGATGAGATGCCCGTAGGGCATTTCTCACGTAGAAATGTTGTTTGTCCTCTAATTAAACATTTTCTATTTGTTATCTTAATCTCTGCTTCGTGTAAACAAATAGTACTTTTTTTCACGTTTAAAACACCAAAAAAACTACCAGAAGATTCTTCCGTTTCAAAGTAACAAAATCTAAAAGCAAATAAATTAAAATTAAAATTAAAAAAAACAACACACTATCCTTACCACCCTCTCTATAACAATTATGCATAGATGATCATAAAAATAAAATTACCTTGTTCGTCTTCCTTGATTTCCTATGATTGCTAGTGATCGTGTTCTTTTATTGTTATTGTGTCTAGTGATCTGTTTGTTAGTCATGGGGTGTAATATGAAGTTTATTTAGAGAACAATTAAAAGATGCCAGTTATTATAAAATGAAAGCTGAGAAAGAAAGAGCTAATAAGATAGAAGTTGACAGAGAGAGAATTGATAAGATAGAAGTTGCAGAGAGGTGATGGATGAAAGGTAAAGATGTTATTAATACAGGTAGAGTTGATAAGACTCGCATACACGTGTGCGTGCTCTATCGAATTCCAAACATATCATATTTATCTTTAACTAGATAAATATAAATGGGGTTGAGTAAATAAATGCTATTTTCATGTGGTTTTGCTCCTTCTTGATCTGTACGCTTAACTGGTGTAAATGGACGTCCTATACTACGAGCTCCTGTGTTTTGCATGTTCTAGGCTTTTCTCCCAGGTTTTCTTTTAGCACAGATACGCCTACATCAACTGCGATATTTCTATGGAGAGAGTACTGATAAGATCATACGGCCAATGTTGAGACAATTATGTGTATATAGGGGAAAGATCTTTTTACTTGGAGAGCGAGCTAGAACCTATACGGCCAAATAGGTTTCAGCTAGCTAGTAGAGATGAGCACAACATTAATGAGTGGTTTGATTTCAACCACATCAACTGTGAACTGTATCCATACGGAGTAATTAATGACACAAGGGACTGTAGTTTGTGTTCTATATTGATCCAATATAACAATGAATTTTCGCATGAAATCGAAGCAAACACCATGTTGAATTTTAATGTATTATTGTTAAAATAATTTTTTTAAAAAATATAATTTTTTTAAAAACATATGCTATAAAATGGCTCTCTCCCTTAACAAGTGGAACAGGACGTGGGTCAACCATGTGATATGTCATTGACCCACGTATTTGTTGTGAATAAAATGCCGACACATGCTAATTTTACTAAATATTGTCAGACAACCTTTGTTTTTCTTTTAATCCTTTTAGCAAACACTTATCATATTTAAGATATGTCAATATATATATATATATATATATATATATATATATATATAGTCCTAATATATTTAACATGGGAGCTTTTGCTAAGGATAATTATGTCTAAGCATAAGAGTATCAAATCTTTTATACCATTGCCTCAATGATTGCTCTAAGCCATAAAATAAGCAGTTGGAGAATATATACTTTCAGTGATGTTTATTCTAGAAGAATAAAAAATCTAAGAAAATAGTATTGAAAGCCACTAAGAAGATGCTTTCTTTTAACATCCATTGCATCCATTTTTGGGTTCATCTACAAATTTTGATAATAAATACCACTTTTTGTTAGCTACAATAATTCTCAAAACATAGAAATTAAGGTAATTTTTATGAATGAGATTATTATTTAGATAAAGATATAACTTTTTTTATAATCAAACTAGCTAAGGAAAGATTACAAAATGTTACAGAATCAATGCTATTTTATGTGTTAGAACATATTAACTTTTATGTATCCCATGAGTTTATATGAGTCCTTATATGGTAGGTTGCTTTTTTCAACTTAATTTTTTTTAAGTATAAAAGATTTTACTACTTAAGTCAAATCCAATAAAATAGTTTAATGTAATTATATGATTAAAAAAAAGCAATAGTAGTAAATGTACTGAATCTAAAGTGAAGCTATGATAACAATGACTTGCAGAAAAAGAACAATTGAAAAAAAAAAACAATTACAAAGGTGAATTCCAAGACAACCCAATGTTAAAGGAAAAAAATAAAAAAAAATGAAAAATAAAATAAAAAATTCCCGAACCAATTTGAGTTAGTATGGAAAATTTGTGAACCAGTTCATGAGGTTGGGTCATCCTTATAAAAAGTAAATAAAAAAATAAGTTAAATTATAAAAATTATGGTCAATTGAAATCAATTCGTTAGGAAGTAAATAACAAAATTCATACAACCTATATTAACCCATATTGAGATATTTTCTCGAACTCCAATTAACCTGAAATTTTAACCCAATGTAGGATGACATGTCAAAAGTCTCCACATCAAATTTTAGCTTAATCCAACGGTCGGATTGAGAGTTATGATTGTTACTATAAAATTGGATAGTTGCACATGTTATATCAAAGTCCGAATTTAACTTTGCTTGGATTATATCATAAAGAATATCCAATTGACCCTAAAATTAATATGGAGGGTGATTAGGACCCTAGTAATCAAAGTATCGAGCTAATTTTTAGTTGATTTGATCCAATTTTTTCATGTTTAGTTTTTTATGGTAGAAACAAAAAACTATCTTATGAGCGACTTGTTTTTCTTTGTTTTTGTTTTATATAGTATGATGAAAAGTTAAGGAGAAAAAGAGATTGGACAAGAAGGAAACTTCTTTTCTTTGTTTTTTAATTTTAATTTTGCTAAATCAACAAGAAACAAAAATTTTGAAAGGATATAACCTTATTAATGGAGCCAAGCTCTAATATCAAATTATGCAAACCTCATGATGGCATGGTCACACAACCCACATGTTTGCAAACACTAAATTCCCAGAAATCCCAATAAATTAGGTTTGTCACGAAGTCAGTTGTTCTTCGATAAGTTGGTTTTTAGTTTTTTAGAGAATAAAGGAAGGGAGACTATCCCACCAACACACACACACACAGACAAAGTGCGACAAATAAGAAGTTTCTTGATCTGAAAATTGTGTAACCCTTACATGTCTAGTTACTTGTTACAGCTTCAGTAACCACGTTTCCCCACCTTCTCTTTATCATATATGTTTCCTATCATGAAATTCATTCTTTCCATCATCTTCATCATGACTTCATTTGGAACTTAATTTCACCTTCGGGTGGGGGTGGTGTACTGTTTTGATCTAACATGATGGTACTGCAAAATTGGTTAGTGGTATAAAAATATCCTTGCATCTCTTGTGTTTGGGATTTGGTGTTTGGACAAGCAAATAATTCCTCTGACTTGGGTATAGGGTTTATGGTTTCGAATTTAGAGTTTAAGGTTTTAGGGTTTAGGGGTTTTGGGTTTTGGGTTTAAGGTTTTAGGTTTTAGGGATTTTAGGTTTTTAGATATTTAGGGTTTTGGGTTTTGGGTTTTATGGTTTTAGGGTTTAGGGTGTTTGGTATTGCGATAGCTGTTGTGGTTGTGGTTTAAAGAAAATTATTTTATAAAAAGTACTTTTAGTTGAGGTTGGTTTGTAAAAATAGGTGTTTGGTTAAACTGTGGTTGAAATTGAGATTGAAAAAAAAGTAGTTTAATGTATTTGGTTAATATTGCTTTTGAAATTGAGATCATAAAATAATTTTAAAAAATATATATTAATATTGATGATTTTTAATTTAAATATTATGGATTTAATTATTCCTATTATATCATCAAATAAATCATACTTTATATAAAAACATTTATTGTTACATTAAACTATCTATAATTCCATTACGTATAAAATTCATCCAACAAGAACTACAAAATTAGATAAAATATTATTAAGAATAAAATTGAGATTCGAATAAATTTAATCCATCTTAAACTAAATTAGATTTTAAAAAAAAAAATTAACATGAACAGTAACAGTGGAATCATGCTCCACTGTTCACTGAACAGTAAAGCATGGTTCAGCATTTTATCCCGTAGAAAGCACCTACTAGCTGCTTCTCTTTTTCTTATGTTTCAAACGCAGCAAATCATGAGGCACATGAACAGTAACAAGCGTTTGTTTAATTAACTAAACATTTTATAAAATGAAACTACATGAAACGTGGACATTACCAAACGGGTTCTGGACTGTTGGGAAGAAGATTTTCAGATTGATTGAAAAGGAGAGTGTAAGACAATTGCATGAGTTGCCAGCTGTTGGTAAAAAATAGAATTGTTCAAAACTTGTTCAAATAAAATATAAATAATATACAAACAGAACTTATATATACAGAGAAAAGGAACAGGTTATATTAATTGCCTTACAATTTTTACAAAATATACTGAAACAGTTAGAATTTTTATTATAGTAAGTTGTATTAATTTAAGTGGTTAGAAATTTTATTCTACAATCTCAATTTTCACTTCCCAGGCCACCACTATATAAGCCACTTAAAAATCTTATAATCTTTCGACATGAGATTACATATCACTGTATGAACTATTTGAAAATCTTATAATTTTTTAATGTGGAATTATGGTTTTGAATTTTAAATTTTTTTATCAATTAAAAAATTCATTAGATCAATTTATTATTCATCTATAATTAATTTTAGATCTATTAATTTTTTATGTTAAATTGCTTAACTTGGAGAACATTTTCTAACAAAGCCTTAACCTCAAATATGAGTGGATCCTATATTTATTTTGATCTTGAATATATTCATTAACAATGTCAAAGTCAATTTTCAACAATCCCCGACTTTTTCAACAATCCCCTTCATAAATAGAAATTGTTTGACCAATGCATAAAGACGTGATGATTCTTAAAGAGGAAATGAATTTGTAAATTATTATATTAGAATATATAGCTTTTAACTTTGAATATTTTTTTTATGTAGTGTTATTAGATTTTATTGGTTAATTTATAAACACTGTATCTTAAATTATTCGGGTTTTTTAAATAAATTATAATAATAATGCTCACATGGCTCTTATTCTAAATATTTTTTTAGTTCTCACGATTATGTTTATTTAGACTCCGAATATCTTTTGATTTCATGAGTACTAAAATGAATTCAACTTTTTAAAATTTTTAAAGAAAAAATTATATTTCTCTCATATAGATAATCTCTTTTTAAGAATATTTTACGATACTTTACTTGATAAACTAAGATATGAAAATCATTAAAAACACAACTCATCTTTGTTATGTTATAGCTAGCACCTTCATTCATCATAAAAATAAATAGGAAATTTATTATTCCTGAGTGCTAATGAAAATATCATATAAATTAGTTTTTTCTTGAAATATTTTTCATCTTGGGATATCTAGTAAACTAGATAAGGTAATTATCACATTCTTTTTATTTTTAGAAGCTTTGAGTGTTTTCTCCTCAATAAAATATACATAAACTCTTTTATTAAGCTTTTAATAATATTTTTCTTTGATCTCACATAATACATGAAAATAACTGCATTTAAAAGAAAATATTCAATGATATTATATATATAATGTATATCATTATACATTTTACTCTATGCCTTTTTAATTCTATACTAGGATAATATTGGACACAAATTATTGCCACTAGCTTTCGCTAACATGAAACATCCTCTTATAATGGGTCATTGCCTCCACCCTTATAGTCCTCTCTATTATCATTTGTGAAAAATACTAGTTTTTTTTTTTTTTTTTTTTTGTGGATGGAGTGTCCGCCACCCTTTAATCTCCCACAATAAGGGGCAGCCCTGAGCTCAAGTCTATTTCTCATGGGTTATGCCACTCAACTTCTATGCTATGTTTAAATATTGACTACTCTCCTTAATTACAATCAAGTAAACTCCCGTTTCTTTTTGAAAATAGCACGTCTTTGCTCATGGCTTGGCTAGACAACCTAACATCTTTACAAAAATGGAAAATGAAGAATTAATTTTCCACAACTCCAACTTCTACCAGATAACAAGGATTTTTTCCACCGGCTTATGCAAGTCTCAGTATAGGAGTCACTCAATTTCCTCTCTAACTTTGCCAAGAGCTATAAACTTGAATTTTATTGTGGATCTTAGAATGCACATTTGCTTAGAGTATTTTCAAAACACAATTGCTCTACTAAGCATAAAAATATATCCGCTAATGGGTTTTAAATACCCTATTTATAGATTTATAATCATTTATTTGGGAATTTTATTTTATAATTTACTTTAATTTTCTTTATATGAGGTTATATTAATCTTATAACTTAGGTCGCGGGTTAACACGAGGTAATTTAGATCATTTTTTTATCCTTTTATATTTGAATTTGTTTTCAATTTCATCCTTCAACATTAAATTGATTGAAAATTGAGCTTCATTATTTATTTCAATTTGATTTATATGAAGTTATCGCAATTTTATGACCCAAACCATGTATTTAAAAGATTAACTCAGGCCGATCCAATATGTTGTCATCTCAATATTTTAAAAAAAAATATTTAAACTTTTTGTATCAAATTACATTTTCACCTCTCAAATTACATTTTCACCTCTCCACCTCTCGTCCAAATTCTTTTAGACCCGCCAAGTCAACCAAGTAACATTAGATCGCCCCTATATAATTTATTTATTTTCCTACTAGAAAATACATTAAAAATACTTGAACATTTTTCTTATATTAAAAAAAAATGATCCAACTCTAACATAACATGAGCCAAAGGTCTAGCATACCAAACATAAGCCTTTTTACTATATACTATAGTAGTTGTTCTCTAACACAAACCTTTAGCCTTTATTTAGAACATTTAGCAAAATGTGAGGCTGTAATGTGTTAGTAATGCAATTGTTGCTTTTGTAAAAATATCTTTCAATTAAAAATGCTTTAAAAATATTATTTTTTTATAATATTTTGAAGATATAGAGAGCTAGACACGAAAACTAACAAGATAAAAAAAATAATTGTCAGCACCAAACCAAACATCCATCGAAAACACATATTGGCCACAGATGACAGGGATGTTGAAAAAAATCAGAGGTTACCTTGTAAGTTATTTGCTTAATCACCAGGCGACATTACACGTTCCATCTAAAGATGACAACCAATATTCACACACTGCACATTACAACTACTTTTTTAATATTTATTAACATAAAAGACCAACCTACCCCTTGGCCCATTTAATAATAAAAAAAAAAAAAAAAAACACAAGTTGAAAATACGACTCCTCTCGGACCAAAAGCAAAGGGTTTTTTTGACTGAAAAACCTAAGATTAACCCAAAATTGCCCCCACATGCAAGGTATTTAAGAGCATTTGTGTACTTTTACTGCTCTAAAAAAGTACTAAAACCCGAACTTCTACCCAATCAGCCAACCAAATGACGTTGGTTATAGTAATACTTGCACTGTTTTGACTCCCTTTCCCTTTTAGCTTATTTTGTTATTGTTATATCAGGTATGAAATATAACTGGCAACGAGAGAAGATGCTGAGAACTTTGAAGAACAAATGTTCTGATGCAAAGGTTGGCTAGAGAAGAGCGGCCCCCACCCAAAATTCCAATTTCAAGTTTACCGCCCGAGGAGCTGCAAAATTTTGCAGCACTCGTTTAGTAAGCTTTTCATTGATTTCAAACCACTCAAACAAGTCAGAACTGCTCAACTAAACTACCATGAGCAGGCTCGACGGTGCGGGACGGATTTCGCTAGCATTGAATGCACCATAATCACGTACTTCACTTCCTGTGTCCTTGACAGATTCTATAAATAAATCATCTAATTTCACTTTCGGCTTCCGCAACTAATATATTGACATTGATTCTTAACCAGATCGTTCAAGATACCGTCCACCAAACATGGAGAATAAAACCGCTGAACCAAACATAATCACGACTACCACCTTTCACATTTCTACTAAACCTAACTCAGTCCCATAAGCAACACCCGAAAACATCAAGCTGAACGCGCAAATTAAAAAACCATCCTATGCAGCACTGTGCTTAGCCTTTGAATGCGATTGTAACGCGTTTTCCGAGCCAAACGACCTGCAAAAATTTCAATGTAAGACTCTGAAGAAGATTAATCTCCGAAGCAGACCATGTAATATACCTGTTGCAAGAGCTGCAAGAAAAGGATTTTTGAGCCTGCTCCTTCCTCTGACTGTTAGCAGATGTTTTTGCAGCTTGTTTGGAAGGGTGAGGGGTTGCTATATGGACACCTGTTTTCTTCAAATCTGCACAATCAGTCACATAGTCATCTATAATTTGAAAATAATAGCACCGTGGCAAGATTGGTTAAAACAAGATAGCATCCAACAAAAAGAACAGATGAAACGAACTGATGTATAAACACATGAAATAAGATCCCAAACCAATCCCCCATCTAAGGCATCAATATTTACATCTGAGACGACAATTCCATGCTATCCAAAGGTAATCAATGCGAAAATACTGAAAAATGAATAAAAAAACACACTACCATTATCCCTTGAGTAAGAAGGAAAGGCAATGAGACAGAAAATCACCGGTTTTTTGAGGAGTTACAAATTTAGCCTTCTTATCAGTAACAGGGTTTTTTGAAGCAGATTCTGCGGATCTCTTCTTGCCCACTTCAGTCTGAAATAGTAAAAATCACAGACAACCCCAATCAGTATAACCTCAGGAAAAACACAGGAATATTGTTTTAAGTCAACCATATTGACATGCAAGGATACAAGCACTCCCACCTTCTTTGGAGTCTTCACATCCCCATCATCACTGTCATCATCGTCTTCATCACTTTCATCATCCTCATCCTCACTACTCTCATCCTCATCATTGGCCATCATCATTGCCTGAAAGAATTACCACGAAAATTAGCAAAATCAAAAGATGTCATAACTACAATCTATAACAAGCAACTAAATGCAGTGAATGGCTAGCCATGAATTCAACTCAACAAAGAAAAACAAAAACTCCAAAAGGAAAAACAAACCATTCTAACTAAGCAACTCTAATAAACAAACGTTGCTCTGGAAAATTAATCTTGAAAAGACATGCTTGATTACCAATACAGCAACCAAACATGACCATGAATCAGTTAAGATTAGCTAAAGCAAATACATTTCCATATAGGTAACTAAATGATAGTCATTGCACCAACCAAAATTAGTTCTCTAATGGAACTGGTTAGATAACTGATAATTGATTGATTTCACAATCAGAAAAGCACCATATTTTGTATCCATGGGACAAGCCCTCACACAAAGATTGAGCAATAAATGCAATTGGATGGATCACTCCCAGTGAACATAAATGGGTATCAGAGATCCTTATGCAGCTGGCACATAGTTTTCACTCTTCTGTAGGTCATTTGCAATTTTCTCTGCAATTAAGCAAAGCCTACTTTAACTAGTGTGTTCATGTCAGTGTTTCAGCTGCTGTAGCCTTAAGAGGTCAGAGATGTGCAAGCAGAAAGCCAAACTCCTACAGACAAAAATCACTACCTGATCATCGCTTGACTCGCCATCATCAGATGAATCATCCTCTTCATCACTGCTATCACCATTCTCTGATTTGGGTTTCCCATCTTTGTTCGGTTCCACAATCTTCACCTTCTGCTTAGAATCAGGTTTTGCGGCATTTTCGTTTTCAGGCTTTGGTTGCTTTGCCTCTTTTTTCTCTACACATTAAAAAAGATCATCACATCAAGTCAGGTGGAAATGAGGACAAGACAACGCACAAAGCAAACATTAACACTACCGTTATCAACAGGGACTGGGAGATCCTCTTCACCATCAGAATTAAACTCTGAAAGGTAAAAAAAAAAAAAAGGTGCTGATTCAAGGATTATTGAAAAAACCCAAATTCAGAATTGAAAAAAAAATTTGGAAATGCATCAAAATGACTCACCGTCGCTATCACTCGTAACGAAATGACAAGAAGGCAGTCAAGGAGACAACAAGAAGAGAAAACAGAGAACCAGTAACATGAGAATTATAAAAACTGAAAAAATGCATTATGAAACATTAATCTGTGTAAAAGGATATTCGGGTTGAGCAACTTTGTATCCGCTGAAGAAAACACTCCCATTTTTCAAGTTATGAGAGAGCTCGAAGTCTTTCTCGAAGACAAGATCAAAAGGTATTTGAGGGATTTTCTCATGAGACAGTGTTCCAAGAACAAGCTTCTGATCATCAAAATTCACAAATAGGCAGACAGATTCATTCCCTTTTTCCTTCTTGGCCTCGCCAAGGCAAGCCTGTCAAGAAAAAAAAACAAGAAGAACAACTAAATATGTAAAAATGTCAAACAAAGTTCACCGGAAATCCCGTTCAGAACCTGCGACAGATGGAGGATGAAGCCATCACCACTTTCAACCCTAAGGGGTTCGCCACCTTTGACCTCAACACCTGAGCATAACAAACGGCAAAATGGCGAAAACATCAATTAAAAGTCAAGATTTCTGTTACTTTCAAGACGCAAAATTCAAGAACCAAAATCACACAAGTAGAAAATGGATCCATCGATCGAAATGCAAGCAAGTTTGAGATAAAAAAATTGTTTTACCCCAGAACTCCATCGTTTGGCAATGAGAGAGAGATTGCTCAGACACAGTTAGGGTTTTTCCTTTTACCTTTCTCTTCTGAAAGTGCCTAGAAAGAAAAGGTGGATGGTATATTATTATTTCTTTTTGTTGAGAGATAGAGTTTCCAAGAGCGTTTGGGACAGTGTTTTAACGCGAGTTTTTAAATCAATAAATTTTTTATATTTTAAATACAAAATTTTATATTTGAAAATTATTTTAATACTTTAATTTTAAAAATAATTTTTTAAAAAATATTATTTTAATATATTTATAAATAAAAAATACTTTAAAAATTAATTATTCTAGAACACCCTTGAAAAATTATATTGCATGGTTGGGCCCCATACTATAATTATAGCATAGGACACAACTCGCGAAGCATGAATTTCAGCTTTTCTTTACATATTTATTTGTTCTAATAAGATTTCAAGTAAATTAAAATTATTAATTAATTTAAAAAAATAAAAAGAATTAGAGCTTTATTATACATCACATCTCATATGATTAAAAAAAATTTATAAATTTGGAATTCAATATATATAATTTCTTAGAATAAGTTGTTGATTCAAAATCAAAATCAAAATAAAAAAATATTGTTTTTATATTAATTTTAACATTTTCACAATTAAAATTAATAACCTAATAACCTTTAAAGCCTTTTTTCTATTTGACTTTATTGTTTAAGTTATAATAATATTGTATTTGTTGATCTTCCATTTGTGAAAGATCTTTTTATATGACTCTTAACTCTAATATTTTTAAGAATTAAATCAACTTTAATTATAACAAGTTGATTTTTAATCTTGACTAATTCTTTCATTAATCAAACCATATTCACTTTTTGAGACTATACTCTTAATAAGAGGTATTTAAAGTTTTGATTAGCCTATTAGGCAGTCAAATATTCAACTTTTTAAATTAGTTTCTAGAATTATATCATAACTTATTTCTAGATTATTATTCAATTTATATTTTTTTTCTTTTAAAAATTATTACAAAAATAAGAACAGTGAGAAAATAATGCCAAACACAATAAAAAAATGATCAAAAATTGGTTAAGGAGGTTCTAAAATACAAAGATTAAAATTTGACAGTATTTTGTTGACTGATGAGAGCTCTGTTGATAAAAAAAATTCAATTTGAGTAAGACAAGTCTAAAGTTAGACATTTATAGACTCAATTAAATTTTATTAAAGGTTTAATTAAATTTATGGAAGGTTTGATTGCAAGAAAAATTGATTTTAGAGTTAATTTAGGCTTTAATTGAAAGAAATTAAAGTTTTGGGGTCAAATTATAATTTTTTAGAGTTAATTTGATTAAATCAAGGGCTTAATTGCATAAATATTAAAGTTTAATGGCCAATTAGGGACTTAATTGAAGAAACTCAAAATCAAGGACCAAGCTGGAAAAAGGCATTTAAATAAAGGGGCTGAAATTAAAATTGAATAAGGAGCTAAATTGAAAAAATTAAAAGTTTATTGCTCAATTAAGGGTCAAGTTGTATAAATTCAAAACCAATGATCAAATTGAAAAAGGCGGTCAACTTCAGGGCCTCTGTTTGATTTTTAACAGAAATGCAATTGAATTGATTTTTTAATCAAAATTGCAATTTTGAACTTGATTGTACAAATCACAAATTGAAGACCAATGTAAACTCTGACACATTTTTGCAGTTTTTGTCCAAAACGATGTCATTTTAAATGGCACTATAACCTTTATTCTTCCCTTGGACGCGCAAGACAGGGGGAGAAGAAGATTTTTTCTTCCTCTGTTACCATCATCTCACTCTTCAATAAGACGCCAACTTCCCTTTAAAAATACACCGACTTACCCATACATTTTCACGTGTTGGACGGGCAATAGAGCGGCAGCGGCATAGTGGGTGCCCCGTCCACTTGCTCCTCTATTTTTTACCTATAAAAACAAGGGAGCACGAAGTGAAGAGGGGGAACACACAGAACAGAAAAGGAAAGAGAAGGAAAATAACAAAAAAGAGAAGAAAGGGAGAAGACATAAGAATAAAGAAGAAAAGAAAGAAAATAGGGGAGAAGAGAAAGAAAAAAACGTCACCCCTGTCACCCTCAACTCTTTAGTAGCACCGCCAACCACTGAGAAAACCGCTTACAGCGTCATTGCTCCAAGTAACTACACCTCCCTCTTCATTGTTTATTCCATCATCTACATTTGCATGCAGAATATGAATAAATCACGTTCTGCAGCAAATGCAATAATGGGTGATTATTGTGCTCATGCATTGTAACCAGCTCATTTAAGCCTGGGCTAGGACATCAGCCCAGTCCAGAAAGGCTGAGACCGGTCTAGCCTTGTTTAGTTTTAAAAAAAAAAATTAAATTTTTTGTTCAGAATTTTATAATTTTCCCGTGTAGTTTTTTATGTAATTTTGATTAATATCGAGCAGTATTTTTATGTCGTAAAAATAAAAATTTGGTATTAAAATATCAATTTTTATAAAAAAAAATCCAAAAATATAGAAATTTTTTTTATGCATACAGTCAAGTGTTTCAAAGCTAAAAAATCATATTGTGTTTTTTTCCATACATCAAAAAATGTTTTAGCATGCATTTTGGATCAAGAGAATATTGGCCAAAATTCCAAAAACAACAAAAATTTTATTTTTTTTGTCTCTTAATACTCGAGGTATGACATTACACGTAATACATATTCTGGATATTTAATTTTTTTTGGACAATAAAATGGTTAGGTTCTACCCTATTAAAATAAGAATCTTCTTATTAAGAAGAGCTTTTCTTAAACCTTAGACAAACTGACAATTAGAAAACACAATACGACTTTAAATTTTATCAAACATAAAAATAATGCAGCCTACCCTTAAGTAGGGTGTAGTTGGGGTGTCAATACCTTCCTTTTACGCAGTCAATCTCCTTACCTAATCTCTGAGACCAGTTAGGGTTCATAGTGATTAAAATATTAGGTGGCGACTTTCAGTTCATATGTTACTGATAAGAGACAAGAATTCATTGTCCTTTTATGTTTTGCCAGAATAGATTATACATATGTCTATGAGATATAACTTTCTAAGGTGGATGATTGTCGCTACGCCGCACATGTGCGATAAACTATATAGATTTTCGAGTTGTTTTATAACTTTTTTACATTTATATTACAAATATATTAGTGTAGGTGAAAGGTTCAATGATCTTTTAAAGTTACATTAATGCATCTCATACATTCTAGTTCATTATATTATAAGATTCTTGGGATATGGTAACTTATAAATGATATTGAAGATGATCAATTACAACCTAGCAAGAATGGCTAAAATCTCTTTGATATAGGACAACAACATTTTTTTTAACGGATCCTCTTCACTCTCCACTTTGCTTCACTTAGGGATGAAACTTCTATTCACTCTCCACTTTGCTTCACTTAGGGATGAAACTTTTATTGTGTATGGTGCTTATAATTAGACAAATAACTTGTCTAGAGTTTCATGATTAAAATAAAAAAAAAAAGTTTTCATTAGGATGAATATTAAAAAAAAAACTAAATGAATGATAAAAGCTTATATTTTAGCTTGAACATGGAATGGTAATACATAATTAACATAGGGAAACAACTTCTTCATCATTCTTAAGAATAAAAGGTAAAATTTCCAATCCTTTTGTCATTTACCGTTATAAAAAAAGACGAGTTTTCATCTTTTTTAAATCCTTGAAAAACAACAAATGTTGATGTTATTCTTTGTTGATTGATAGAAAATGAATCAATAATTGATATAAGTCCTTTTCTTGGGACATTATCCATATGATTGTCTTACATGAATGTTTAATACCATAATTATAGTAAGACTTGGTCAACTGTATCTTTATAAAATAAAAGGATTGCTGTAATACTCTGAATAATTATTTTAGTTTCTTCACCTGTTACATCCTTTTTGGATCACTTATTTCACTTGTTTCTGATTATCAAATATCATATTGTTTATGTGAATATTTTTTTATAAAATAGTGAATTAGAAATGGTATGCATTAAATAAATCTTGATTATATAGCTATGAAGTGGGGGTTATATGGCTTGTAAGAATTATAGTTGTGTTTTGGTAATAGATCTATCATTAGTTCAAAGTGACGATCCTTGCAAGTTAAGATTTGGCATTAAATTCTTTTCTCTTTTAGTGTTTGTCTTTTGATGCCGAAGAAATAATACCAATTAAGGTTCTATCTTTATTGATGCAAGAGATGTTATAGCCATCTCACTCCTATTTGTGAGGCTCAAAAAAAATTTTACATATCTTTTGAAAAAAAAGTCATAAAATGAGGATTTTTGTAGGATTTCCCTTATAAATAAAGTTTAGGTTAATAAATGAATTTACATTGATAAATCCTAAAAAAATAACAAGTGTGCACGCCTGAATCCACTATAAAACTTTAAAGATGTTTCTTTCTATTAGATAATTGTCATCTCTTTCCTAGCATTTTTTTAATGCCTTATATATATGGCTTGACATAAAAAGGTTTTAAAGCAACTACCCCACCCACAACTAATGCTACTATTATTTTTTTTAAGTATATTTTGGCTGGCCTTCAAACATAGAATATAGTTATTTACATATCCAATACAGTAACAAGGTCACATATTCCTTATAAAAGGATAAGTTTGTTTTTTTCTTTCCCTCTTTTCATTAGTGAATTGTATTTAAGTGCACCCAATAACATGTTAAATTTACGTGGAAGAACAAATCTTTTCACCTACCAAGTATATATCTTATATTAAGGTTAATTCATGCAAAATTTATAATTTGTATTCCATATATGAAATGAAGACATTATTGGATTTCAAGCAAAACAAGGAGAAGGTGGCACTGATTTCTTATTAGGCTTGATGTTTATTTTAGATAACTGAATAATATTAAAGATTTCTTTACATTTTTATTGTTCACCAAAGCATAAATATATAATTTTGAGTTATGCATAAATATATAATTTTGATTTATAGAGAGATTATTAATTTATATATAAAGTGGACTTGTGTGTTTTTTAAAATTTATTATTTTTATAAATTTAATGAATTATTAATTTACCAAATCAATTTTGAGAAATATTATTTAATTAAAGTTATTAATTTCTCAAAGTTATAATATAGTATACTTGAACTTAAAAAAAAAAAGGAAAAAAAAAAGGAAGAAAGATATGATTTTTTTTCTCTTCAGCACTATTTTTTTTTTTTGCGTGTTTGTGAGCAAAAGATGAAGTTTAACTAACTTTACAATTTTATTATTTAAAATGTAATTTTCTGTAACTTTTTTTTCTTAAAGAAGGGATCGGATTTATAGAATAAAAAATACTTAAATAAAAAAAATAATATAAAAAAACACTTTTGTAAAGCAGATTCAACAAAAACAAATACACCCAAATCTTCAATGCAACTTGACTCAAACAGGGATCAGAGCATAGGCAATAGGCCATAACACAGCAAATTGAGAGACAACGTCACCAACCAGCCTCCAGCAGGCATGTGTTCCAATCTTTTTTTGTTTTTTTTTTGAGCGGCCCCACTCCCACTCCCACTAGCAGTGGGAGTCTGGGAGTAAGCAAGAGCAAAGTAGAAAAAAACTGCCCTAGACAGAGAGACCCATTTCCAAATGGATCTGGATTATCTTCTCGTAATTCCCTCTTGGAAATCTGTAAGTAAACTGGTTCTTTTCTTTATTATTATGACATGGAATCTTGTCCCGACTTTAACAAAATGGATTTGATTTGATGTATAGGTTGGTATACTTGTAACATTCTTTACTTACCTCGCTGTTGCTGGATCTGTACTCCCTGCCAAACTGGTTCCCGGCGTCACTTTACAAGACGGCTCTCGTCTCCATTATCGTTGCAATGGTCGTTTCCTGTCGACATTTTGTTTCATTTGCTATGTATTCCTTCTTCGTCGAAATGGGCTCATTGTTTGTGTCTTTTCTTCTACAGGGCTGTTCTCAATGCTGTTGCTGGTTCTGCTTCTTGGTGTTGGTGCTAAGATGGAACTTTTATCGCTTACTGTGCGTTTTTTTAGCTCTATTTTCCCTTTCTTTTCCAAACTTTGCCATTTGTTTTTAAATGTACACTCACATTTTCTTGCTCTATCTTGACTCCACTTATTGGTTAGTTAATGTTCAAATAATGTGTGCAGGTGATATCAGAGAGAGGACTCGAGCTCCTATCGGCAACATTCATTTTCAGTTTTCTTGTAAGTTATATTTTAATTAAATTTCTAGTTTTCAAGCTTTCAGGGTATAAACGAATATCCATTTTAATATTCTTGAGTGCAAGTCTAGCTTTCCTTCCTTTTTTCATATGAAAGGTTTCGCAGGTCAACATACATCATGAATTAGACATGTTTAAGCATTGCTGAACTTGTCTCCTGCTTTTCAACTTTGTTCTCAATTCTCAAATTGTCGAGCTTCATGCGGCACTGCCTCGACCATGCATAGATAATGACCATGATCTATTTCTCAAATGCAAATAGCGGTCAATGTTTGATACCAAAATGATGTGATGTGATGTGGGCAATTCTCTACACCTATCGATTCTAAAGAAGCTCTTTCAGAAAAAAAGGAAGAAAAAAAAGGAGATTTAGATTCAGAAAAGCAGGTGGTTAGGAGGGTAGTGCTATCCTTTGGCTTATTGAGTTCAACCCCATGAGACTAGATCTTATGTTATCATTAAAGGCAAACATACATTAATTATTCAATCATTATGCTGACACAGAAAATCTTTATCCATATGAAATGCTTTGGCTATGCACTGTCGTTGTTGTCTATTACTAATTGCAATGCTCCTTGGCCTTTTTATCTTCAAGCCTCCAGATTTTCCTTAACATATTTTCCACCAGACTAAAAAAATGCACTCTCTGTTGTCCAATCAAACTAAAAGAAGTACACGTGCCAATTCAATCTCAATGTGTTCTAGTGATTAGTTTTTGGATGCTTCAGCATGAACCATACCTTGCTATTGACAGGATTATAGTTGCTGCCCATTACCTTTTCTTTATTTTCAAAGTAACAATTTTTGTTGCTTTCTAATTGTTCCTCTAACTCTTTTTTCATTTTAGGTGGCATTAGCACTCTATGCTGCTGGTTGCAAGTCACGAAATCAGAGTTCTTCCCTTAAGCCTTGTGTTACAGGAAACCTAATACATGACTGGTACTCCAGAAGAATAACTCGATCCAATAGATTCCAATTTGAGTAGCAGGATTTGATCAAATTTATTATATGAATGACTTCAGGGTCCATTTTTTCCCCGTTTTGGTTCCTACCTGTAGTTAAAAGAAGATCTTCATTTTTTGTTAGTTTGCCGCACATAATTGTGAATATGAATGAGGAAGAGTAAACTTTGAACAGGCAGGCTTAGTCCTAATATTACTATCTTACACGGCAACAGAATCCAAGCTACATATGTAATCCATGATTAGATAATCTCACTGCTGCCTGGTTCTGTCATCCAATGCAACACAAAATATGGCTGCTAAAGGGGGTTTTGATTTTTATAATAACATCAAATTCAATTCTGGCTTTTATATGTCAACCTTTGGTCAACAAATTGAGATTAATGGGACTACTCAATTTACCACCATTGTTTCTACCTAACCTATTTGTTTATAATGAGCACAAGGAATCGATTCTCGAGCATAAAGTTTCTTGTTCCCTCAACAACCTTTGTATCATTGAATTTTGTCTTCATTGTGGCAGCTCCTGCTGTGCCTACTTAATTAACTTTCGATGATTTCTTCAATAAATTTTCAGCATATTGTCTGTGAAAATAAAAGGTTCATGTCCTGTGTGTCTGTTAGCTTCCCTGATGGAATACTTTTTTTGATCTATTATGTTAATGATATTACCCTTTTTGTTATTCAATAGGTGGTTTGGAGTACAGCTCAATCCTTCTTTTTTGGGCATTGACCTCAAGTATGTAATCCTGTCTTAAATTGTATAGGCCTTTTCTTCTGTGTAACCTGATAAGAATCTTAATCAATGCTCATGTAATTCAGCAATCATATGATGATAGTCTCTAGGATTTTAATCTTGATATCAAACTTTATGTTGCTATATCAGTTACTGTACTTGGTGCTTTTCTTTGTTTTACTGTCCCATTTAATGCAGTAGTAGCATGGATGTTCTTTGTTCCTATTTGGTCTGTAGGTTTTGTTTGCAGCTGTTGACAACAAAGATAAGATGGTTTAACATATGTGCAAATCATTATTTGCATCTTGAAATTTTGATGTTAGTAGTAAAGAGATGACATAATTATGGACTAACAATGGTGGTTCTCTTCTGTAGATTCTTCTTTGTTAGATCTGGAATGATGGGATGGTTATTTATCAATCTATCAGTTCTAGCAAAAACTATTCAGGGCGCCACCTTGAGCCATTCGATGATCCTCTACCAAATATTCTGTCTGGTAATTTAGCAATTCTTGGGAGTATATGATTTTATTCTCATCTCTCTTCCACATCAAATTGGATGCTGAATGTCATATCTGTCTACATCCTGCTTTCAGATATACATCCTGGACTACTTCTTTTATGAGGAGTACATGACCTCCACGTAAGTACATGACCTGTGCCTCTGCTGCAGAAATTGTTTCAAATACTCTTCTTTTCTCTTTGTACTTGTAAACCCGCAGAAAACTGGTAAGTAGGAATGACAAAGCTTGATTGTGGTTTCCAGTTCAAGTTTTGTGCTCAGATTGGAAGACTTCAGTTCAAGCTTGTTTTTCAACATGAGAGAGAAAAAAAGGGCAAGGGAAGGAGAGAAAACAGGACTTTTAGTGCAAGGGGGCCATAACATTATCATGCAATCTTAACCACTTGTTCTGCTATACAAACTCAACTTATATGAAATCTGAAAGGCATATGTAAAAGTAGTACAATAGGGAGCTCTAGTTGATGTATCAAAACAAAGAAGCAGAGAAAATGATGTGGAAATCTAGTTGATTGACTCGAGCACTGAGCAGTGCAAAGATTTCCTCGAGCTCATCCGATGTTTGTATATATTACATAAGCTCTCCAACCAGGCCTAAGCCAAAGTCCCTTGTGGGAAATTTCTAATACATTGCCAACTTTAGTCCCCTTTAAATTTTAAAATGAATCCTAGTTGTGAATATTGGTATGTGAAAATAGCTATCATATAGACCCTAACATAAAAATTTTCATTGATAAGAAAGTTCCGACCAATTAATGCCACTTCTGTTTTTATGAATATCAGTTCGTGAGTATTATATGCAGATACCGTTAGGTAATTCGGGATGACTTTTAGGCAAAGGTTAGTTATATTCCAAGAAGCCATCCTTATGTCCCAACTGATATTTGAGTTCTATCTCATGCTTCTTAAATTATCTGTTGGATTAAAACTTCAAAGTTTCCAAAGTGAAAGCTAAAACTCAGGGAAAGTTTGTGAAGAACTGCTAGATTTATGTCTTTCAAGAATATGTGGTTGGTAGAACAGACTTTCTAAAAAGCTGCACCTCACTAATATCACCTGGTAGCATAACCTGAAGGTTATGAATTCTTTATTTCTAGGAAGATACAGTCTTCAAGTGTCACACGTGTTTGGCCTCTAATAGTATTTGTGTTGGCAAATAGTCTTCTCAACTATAATACTGAATTTGGAGGGATGATGAAGTTGATCTGATTGTCCTCTTCTTTAAACCATGCAATTTGTGATGCTTTGATTTTTTTTCAGTACAAAATCTATTGCTTTATCATCTTCATTGAATTCATCAACTTGTATTACAATGCCTACTAGTTGTTCCTGCTCCTCTGCATGTGGTGTTGCTAAATCTGAAATTTACTTGTTGCTTTGCTTCATGCTACTCTTCACAAGATTCTTGACTTAATTCCTTTCAAATGCTAGCACAGGGTTCGTTGTTTTGACTATGATTTCTTTTCACTGTTTCCAATACTTTTTGCACCTTGTGATTTGCTCTAAAATTCTCTTCTTGTCTAAAATTCTTTGTAATATTCAATGGAACTTGATTGCATGCATACTGTGACAATCAGACTTTGGGTCAGCAGCCACACTCGATGCACTTGTTTCCTAACAAACACCACAGATTTGTTCTTTCAAGTCATTAGAGATTCATGATCTCATCATATGGAAACATAGCATATGCAAGTCTCGTTGGGTCATCACCATCTGAATGGTAATCCTACAAATGGGAGCTTAAGAAATTTTTACCTGGAAATTTACATCACTAATTCCTGACACTTGACAGAAATGAGGATTTTAGGTATTATTCATGTGAATTATACAATGAAATCAAGCAAACATGTGTCCATAAACTTGCCCTATCTTATTGAAGCACTAAAAGTTACAGAACCCAAAAGTTTAGTTGTTATTAAATTCAATTTTAGGTTATAAATTTAAGGTTCTTTAATTGGCGTTCACATACTAACCTATTTTGTTTTACAGATGGGACATAATTGCTGAGAGATTGGGCTTCATGTTGGTGTTTGGAGACCTGGTCTGGATTCCTTTTACTTTCAGCATCCAGGCAAGTGACTGTGAGCTTGAAATTTATGTCAAAGAACTTTGTTTGTTTCTTGTTGCACTGCAATCACTGTTTTTTGGACAATTGCTTAAGCTAATAATGAAATGTGATATTTCCATTTTCATGGACGACGAACAAACCTGTCGTAGTCAGAGTCTCTGTAGTGTCATTCAGTAGATGGTTATTGCATATTGACCAGTTTCTGGCAAAAGATACTGCAAAAGATACTGTTATGTTTTTTGCAAAATAAATTGAATGTTTTATAAAGGGGAAGTCATATGACCAACTCACACTCGGCTGTGGGATTGAAAATTGAAAGGTGCATCCTACACTTTTAGTATACATGCTTCAAAATTTATTAGATGTGAAGAATTCTACAAGTGCATTATGGGTTTTATTTAACTAGGTTGTTTGTTTTGCTTAAAGTTCTACGTTAATATTTGTATTAAATTCCCTTTTTAGTATGATTTCTTATTGTAGAGAGCTTTCTAGTTCAATGTGGATTCTGTGTAATATGATACATGGCTGGGTTTTGCTTCTATAAAGAAAGGCCTGTAGAATCTTGTATGAGGTTGGTTTTGGCCCACGAGTAAAAGACTTTTGTTATGGGAAGATTTTTAAAAAGCTTTTGAGGTGTTGCATTTTAAAGCACCTTTCAGAAGTTTTGCAAGCAATAGAGGTATCCTTTTTGTAGTAGAAGCAGTTGCTTGGTCTCTTTTTACAAGTAGTTTGGCCCTTTTTGGCATGATGGTATACATTTTAGTTGTTTTGTAGGAGCTCTAAGATGTGGGATTTTTTGGAGATAGTTATACAATGAGAAATATTACACTGAGTGTAATCGAATTTGGATAGTGGGTGCGAGTGCTTGATCAGTGACTATAATCCTGTTTTTGATAGTGAGAGTTAATTTGAGTAGTAAGTGTAGTGGAACCACACTAAATTCATATATGATTGTTTTATTGCTTAAATTCATATATGATTGTTGTATTGCTTTGTAGTAACTTGCAAGACATAGTTTATATGGAACATGAAATTAAAGATAACGGACATTTTAGCCTTAAGAAGACATGATTGCTAATGATCATTGTACTGAGAAGTTTTCAAAAGAGTAAATTTTATTTGTATTTTTTTGATGGCTTGTATGTTGATGATCATGAAATTTGAAGATGCAAGAAATTCAACTTGAAGATGATGTGATGCATGATGGAATTTGATCCAAGATGGGGTTTGTATTGAATTCCTATTCTAAACAATATTTCAGTTTTCCTATTTATCACAAGATTATTTTGTTGTAGATGGATTTCTTATTTATGTAAGATTTCTTATACAACAACAAATAGTTTGGTGTTGCCTCTAAAAATAGAGATAGTAGTAAAAGATTGTTGGCTTTAACCCAGAGTAGAAGACTCTTGTTATGAAAAGGATTAAATTTGGCCCAAGAGAAGATGAAATCTCATATTTTGAGAAGTTTTCTGTTGGTGACTTCAAAGCATCTTTGAGAAGTTTTGCAGGTCATGAAGGCATCCTTTTTGTCTTAGAAGCAATAGAGGTGCTTGGTCTCCTTGCAATAGTTGATTGATAAATTTTGTGCATAGAGGTATATTGTTTGGTAGTTCTGAGGAGCCCCAAATTTTTGGATTTTCTATGTGAGGGGGGTTGGCTGGGTGTATTGGATTTGAGAGCGGGTGTGTGAGGTCTTTGTTTGTGCATGTGAGATCAGTGGCTGTGATCTCTTTTTCATAGTGAAAATTAATTTTGTGGGGTAACTGAACGACATTAAATTCATGTGTGCTTATTTTATTGTTTTCATAGTGAGGCACAAACAACACTTTTAGGCTTATGGCCCATCTTTTTTGTTTTGCCTTTCCACTGGATGCATGTTTGACACCTGCAAGATAAGTGTTACTTTTTATTATCGTGAGGCATTGTCTTCAATAACTAAATTGCACTTATTAAGCCTGTTACTACCACTTACAAGGTATGGCAAAGCCTATATGAGTCTTCAAGGACACCATTCAATTTGTGTATTGTCAATGTTTATAGGGTTGGTGGCTTTTGGGTAACAAAGTGGAGTTGACAACTGCTGCTGTTATAGCAAATTGCTTTGTTTTCCTGATTGGGTAAATTTCTGGCAATGGGTAGTTCACTCTTTTTGTGACTTTTTTTTTACTTCTTTCAAATCATTAACTAAAGTTACAGTTGTTTGGCATAAAACTGGGCAGATATCTGGTATTTAGAGGAGCCAACAAGCAAAAGCATGTCTTCAAGAAGAATCCCAAAGCATTTATATGGGGGAAGCCACCAAAGGTTGTTGGGGGGAAGCTGCTTGCTTCTGGTTATTGGTGAGATTTCAATTTGATCGTACTTATTGATATCTTCTTCATTATCTCAAATTGCCAACATAACTGTTCCCTTTTTCCTTTTCTTTTTCTCTTTTTTAATACTTCGGGGGAGAGGAGATTTGAACTTATAATGTTCTCTTCAGAGGAGAGGTAGTTGTAGTTACCAATTAGGCTATGCCTCAACTCCTGTACTGATGAATCATTATTACAATTTGCATTGTTGCTGTTGTTGAGGGATGTGGGTGTGGGGTGGGCATGAAGCATCACATTTTCCATGGGTTCCGGCAACAACATCCATGATGGTTCATCTCATGCATCTACTTGACGTTATGTTTTTTGTGTTCAAGGGGGGTCGCAAGGCATTGTAATTACCTGGGTGACCTATTGTTGGCACTATCCTTTAGTCTGCCTTGTGGAATAAGGTAATTTTCCAATTTCTTTATATGAATTTCTATAGAATTAGATGATTCAAAAGCAAACAGCCTCTAACAAAAAATGCTCACATTGTTGCAGTTCTCCAGTCCCATACTTTTACCCTATATATCTTCTTATCCTTCTAATATGGAGAGAAAGGAGAGACGAGGCTCGATGTGCAGAGAAGTACAAAGAAGTATGGGTGGAATACCGCAGACTTGTTCCATGGAGAATACTGCCATACGTTTACTGAGACAAGGCTTCTGCAGTAGTGCTGGAGAACTCTAGTGTACGAGCAACCCTGTCGTAGGTGTTTGCATGTCATGTGTTCTTTGTAGGATTTATAACAGGCAATTTGGCGATCATTTTGCCTTTTCAGCTTGAAACGATCAACACAATTTTGTGTTTGTTCTGAAGATGGAGAGAAATTTTTCCATGATTTGATTCAGTCCCCCGGTTTTGATGGTGGAAACTAAGAATTCAAGAAAAATGAATCTTGGCCTACAGCCAAGCGAGTTTATATCCTCCATGATTTGTTGTCAGATAAAAGCAAGAAAAGAGTGTAGGGTATTGCTGAAATTCTGCAATAATGTAGTATACTGATGTCCTCTTTACATTTTCACCGAATTTTAACTGCATCATATAGAAATAAACAGTTTGATGCCTGCATGCCCTCTTCTTTCTCTAAATCATGAGTCCATATAATTATTCAATGAAACAGGAAAACCCTAGATAGAAAGTTATAAATATAATTCATGTATTTTACTATTGTTTTGTTCTCTAAAAACAGATAAAAATTAATTGCCATAAATTAACTGTAGATATTTTACATGTATAAAACTCTTTTCAATTCTAAAAAAAAAAGAATTTAATTTAGTTTTTTAAAATTAAATATGAATGTTAATGAATAATAAAACTTGAAATAGAAAATATATATTTTCTGCAGCCAACTATTGCTACTGCACATGACTTGGATTTTCAAAATTCCTTTGAAGTAATTATAAAATGAAAAACAAATATTGAATGAAGTTCTCCATTTTTTTTTTCAAGGTATTTCTCACTATTACTGGATAAAAAAACAAAAGAATCATCAATATCTTATGAATTATTTGTTCAGGCTATCATTATCCCCCCTTCTTTTTATTCGGTATATTTTATCATATAATTAAATAAAACAAGTATATTAAAAGCAGTCAAGTCTATAATTTAAATCATGGATTTTTTTCTTTAAAATATGTTAAAAACAAATCAAAGAAGAGGGAAACGAATAGAAGAATGAAGAATAAAAAAGGGCCTAACCTAGGAGGTAAGAAGGGAGGCCCAGCTGAGAAGAAGAAAAGAACGAAGGAAAAAGGCTTAAATTGGGGAGGTGAAAAACAAGGCCCAAACTAGCCCAAAAGAAAGCCCAATCAAAGAGAAGGAAAAGCCCACCAAAGAGAAAAAAGGGAGGAAAAAAATGCCTATACCGAGGAAGTAATGAAAGAAGGCGCAACCCAATCCATAAAGAGCAGAGCCAAGCTCAATAACGCCAAAAACAATGTTTAAAAATGTTCAAGCCACCGTAATTGTCCACTTGATTCCTTGGTTTACAGGTTATTTAGTGTGGCTTGTTTCAATGTCTTATTTTATAAATTAACAATGTTGACATCTACCTGAATAATTCATCTTCCAGGTTAGTTTTATGGTTGTTAATAATAAAACAATTATATTATTACTATAAGTAAGATTTATAATAAAATTACAACCCTATTTTTTGTGGTTTGAATTCATAAGAATCGAGTGTGTATAGAAATATTTAAAAATCACTAGCTACGTAACACAACATGCATAATGATAAAAACAACATTCTCTTTTATTTTTTTTTTAATAATTTTTATATTAGATATAGTTATTTTCAGTTCGATTCAGTTTTTATATAAAAAAAAAACAACCAAATTAAGATTAAAAAAAAAAACTAAAACCAAACCAAAACCAATTCAAACCGATCTATTTCAGTTTTGTTTGGTTTGATTCGTAGGACAAAAACTAGTTAAAACAGGATTGGTTTAATTTTTCGGTTTAACTTTGTTTTTTCAATTTGGGTTTGATTTGTTTTTTTTGTTTTAGACTTATAAAATAGAATCAAATTGGTTAGTTTTTTCAAAATTTTAATTAGTTTTTTTCACGGTTTAATTTTTTTAATTATTTTTTTCAATTTTTCTCAGTTTAATCAGTTTTTTGATTTTTTTTTGCTCATCCCTACTCTACATTACATTTTTTTAGGTATTTTATTAATCTAAATATTAGACAGTTTTTTATTTTATAAAATAAACTTATTTCACATAGATGAATAAATCAAATCATCATCAAGCCCAACTTCAAAAAATTATTTTTAAAGCCTATCAAATAGTCATGGAACAACTCATAATCATTTGAAGTTTTTTTTGGTTTATGAATGGCATTGTATTTGGGTTTGGGAGAAATTAGAACAAAACCTATTTCATATCTCTTTTTGCATAATCCTAAATTTCTTCTATAGATAACAACTATATGAAAACAACAAGACACAAAAGAGCAATCGATCTCCCCATCACAAGTACATCAACTCCTCCAGACCTTCACTAAATAGCCCTGCAGATAATAATGCTGATTAAGGCTGTTCTAGCCACGCAAAAATATCTCATAGCTTCTCATTAAGAGTGTCATCTTCAAAAGTCCAAAAGGTAATTGCT
This sequence comes from Populus euphratica, assembly GCF_000495115.2. Classification (NCBI taxonomy): domain Eukaryota; kingdom Viridiplantae; phylum Streptophyta; class Magnoliopsida; order Malpighiales; family Salicaceae; genus Populus; species Populus euphratica. Next base: position 1,168,069 of record NW_011499852.1, read on the forward strand.
GCCTTTTAAAATACCCATCACCATTGCTGCCTTTTAAAATCCTGCTGCTCGGACAATCAGGAGCAAAAAATACCATGATATGTGAGGAGATTACATGCATTTTAGAGGGTAAATATAAGCTCCACCATGCGGTGGAGGCTTTTTTAATGCAAACAGGAGATAGACACCTGTCTCTTTACTTAGGGCTTTCATCTCTATAAAGATGAAATTGGATAAGGATGACATGCTGCTCATCGATACGAGAAAACATGTATTAAACACCTGTCTCTTTACTTAGGGTTTTCATCTCCAAAAATTCGTTGCATGATTGCCTATCATGACAGGGAACTTTGAAAACCATGATTGAATTTGTATTATCGCAAGACAATACAAAAGCCATTAATTTCTTACAAATAATCAATTGGCTGGTTGCGTGGTTATCAAAAAATAAAAAAAAGTCAATATCAATAAATTAAAAAAATAATTTTTAAAAAAACTACATAGTTAAACTTGATAAAAAAAATACTAAAAATATAATTGCGGTTACTTTTAAAAATATTTTTTATTAATAATATATTAAAATAATATTTTTTATTTTTAAAACATTATTTTTTACACCACTATTATTAAAATATATAAAATATTTTAAAATATTATTTTAAAATAAAAAATATTTTTAAAATTTAAAAACAAACAGACGCTTAGTTTCGCGGGATATTCACTAACGGTGTGATTTTAAAAGTATTTACGAACACAAATCCAAAGTACAAAGTCCACAAGTATGTAATGAGCATTAACCACCCTTAAAATCACCACTAACGGTGTCACTGATTGTCCTGTCGAGACTAGTGACTTGACAGAAGAAGGCAAACACTGTGGCCATCTGGGTATCATCGCCAGCCCTAACGGCATGCCGACGGAATCTAAACAGAAAAATTAACAGTCATTGTTTTTCGCGGTCTCACGCTCTGCAAGTCAAGTTATTGTAACCACGCAAGTGCTTTTTCGGTTTCAGTTTGCTCACGTGTTTCGGTCCTTTCCTTGACGTTTTACACGCCGGGTCCTACGCCATTTTTATACAAAAGTTCACTCTTGCCCTTAATAATTTCATCCATTTTCCATTTCTATCCTTGTAATTTATAATTTCACCAGTTTGCCTCTATAGTTTTCAAAAAGTTTAAATTTAGCGTTTTTTCTACAAGAAACTCGCAGAAGTTTTAATTTTTTATTATTTTCTTTTCTAATTTTTCCTCTCAAATCCCATGAATATTAAATCATATAATACAAAAAACTTTAAAAACCAAAATAAAAATATGAATATGGAAGATGAATATAATACAAAAAACTTTAAAAACCAAATTAAAAATATGGATGATAATTCCACTCTATGAGTATATTATACTATATGTAAAAGAATTGGGGTTGTTCCCCCAAGTGCTTTACTCCGTGTTTTATGAGTATATTATACTATATGTAAAAGAACTGGGGTTGTTCCCCCAAGTGCTTTACTCCCACGTGTTTCGTGTTTACACACCTTATCTTTGTTTTATATTTTCAAGACTTCTTTATTGCAATTGAGTCCTTCAATGGAATTAGGCTTGAGACGTGAAAAAAAATATTAAATTAAAAGATAGAGGATTAAAATGTAAAAATAAAAAAACGATATGCCTAATTCTACAATCTTGATAATTTTTATTTTAGTTTAAAATTTTATTTTCTAGGTTTTGTGTGAGCACGAGTATAAAAAGGAATAAAATGATAAAAAAAACAGGAAAAAAATGAAAATGAAAATGAACTATGCAAACTTCTTTATTGCAATTGAGTCCTTCAATAGAATTAGGCTTGATACTATGGAAAAAAAATATTAAATTAAAAGATAGAGAATTGAAATGTAAAAACAGAAAAATAATATGCCTAATCCTACAACCTTGATAATTTTTATTTTAATTTAAAATTTCATTTTCTAGATTTTGTGTGAGCACGAGTATAAAGAGGAATAAAATGATAAAAAAAAATAGGAAAAAAATGAAAATAAAAATGAACTATACGAGAAAACCTAATACATATAAATAAAAATTTATTAACATAAAGGAAAAAACGAGTGCATGAAGTTATATCGCAATTCAAAAAGGCAAACAAAAAACAACAAATAAAAGATTAACCTAATACATATAAATAAAAATTTATTGACATAAAAAAAAAAACGAGTTCATGAAGCTATATCGCAATTCAAAAAGACAAATAGAAAATAACAAATAAAAGACTATATTACTACATTAAATATTTTTAATCTCAATTTTTATTTGTTTACATATGTATGTATTTTTATTTTTCAAGTATTGATCTATACAGAATTTACAAAATATATTTTATAAGCAGAAATTTCATAAATAAAATAAGAATACTAGGGAAAGCATATCATTAACCTATTATTATTAGTTTAATATATAAACAATTGACGTGGTCTCTTAATTAAAAAAACATGTAAAAAGATATAAATTTGAAATAAAAATAGTTCTTTTACACATGAAATCTATAAGCAATTGATAAAAAATATATATCTCATAACAGGCAAAAATGAGCGCGCACACACGAGGTAGCCACAACATCGGGACTCGGAAAAAGGATAAGGCGGTTAACCTATCCGTGACATTAGAGCTTTTGGAGAAATCATGAGGGCATTATTGAGAAACTTGAAGTGTAGGGGTAGAGGAGTGAGAACTCACGAATCTATAAGGGCAAAAGGTTGAAGTTCAGTCATCTTTTAATTGGTCGCTTTGGTCCCCTCCACCCTGTGCGTGTGCATGTTTCGTATACCCGACCAACACACACGTATATTTTTTCTGCTACTTCTTAAACCTTGCAAGCTGCCAACGATATATATCCATTTATAGCAAAAGAAAATAAATTTAACAACAAAAGCACAAAAGACAGAGGTGATTATAATAATAATAATTAAAAATTAAATTAAGGCTGGAATGTTTACCGGGAAAAGAAGTTATCAGTTAAAAGAGCCCTACCTGTGTACGTGTCTATAAAAAGCTCTGGTTTTGATGCTAGGTTTCTTTTTCACCTATTCTTTCTGTCTGTCGCCTGCTTACTAACTTATTATTTTCTTGGCATACAAGTGACCAGAACAGATCTCCGGCATTGACTCAGTCCACAGGTATCTTTGACTACTAATGGGATTCCTTTTTTTTAGAAATATATTTTTCTTTTCCTGATATATTAGTCTATAGCAACAGGAGAGTAAAGTGGCATTATCTGTGGAGAAATGGTTTTTGTTGTATTTTTTATTTATTTTTCTGATCTTGAATGCTATTGATTTCTTTAAATTCTTTCCGGGAATATCCATTCGGGTATATATAAGATAAGATACATTTTTTAGACTGAAAGTGTCCCACTTTATTGTTCACAATTTTTGGTGAAGCAGCAGAGCCGCTCCCAGCCCCAGGTCTGTTAGAGATCTGCTGTTTCTAAGAAGTGAATTGGAATGTTTTAAGGAATTGGGAAACTGGGTAGCATTGCTACTCGTGTTTTAAGTTTAATCTGTTGAAATTTGTTGCTGTTTGTCTTATGTTGTTTGTCTTCATTTTTTCCCCTGTCTAACCAGCTCCAAAAAATGGGGGCAAAAGGAGAACGATATTATCCACAATTCACCTTGAAGGGAGTTCCGACCGAAGCCTGCTGAGCAAATTGAAGACAATCTTGCCCCAAAAGGAAATGAGCACTGGAAGGGATTGAAGTTTCTGAAAATCAGCAATGGATGTCGGCAAGCAGAACCAAAAGGAGTCATGGATTCCACAGAGTCATGTTAGACATATCCAACCTCGTGTGATCTACACAGACAGGCAGGGAAACGAGCTAGCCCAAGCAGGTAGTTCAGAAATAAAGGGGTTATCTGGATTGGGTGAGTGTTGTCCTCCCTCCAGTTTCAAATGGAAGGCGGCTGCTAGAGGTGCAGAAAAGGGCAGCGCCTGTAATGACTATGTCGAAACATCCAGAGAGTGCTCCACTGGTAATACAGCTACATGGAACCTTATGTCTTTGGACGACCCTCTGTTGGCTCTTGCAGATGCAGCTTCCAGGGAACATTTAAATCCATGGATTATTGGCAACTACACCCAGGAACCCAAGTGTAAGCATAACCGAGTTGACTTTAGAAAAAACTCATTATGTATACTTGGCTTTTATTTCACCAAGGCAGTTCCCTCATGTGCATTCATTTAGCTGCCAAGTACCTGCAGGGTGTAGCAATAGAGATAGAGAAAATGATTATAACAACAAATGGAATTCATTCAGACATCAATGATATTATCAATCAATAGTAAAACGCACAATGGACAGAGACTCTGCGTGTCATTTTGTCCAGAAAAAGGAGAGAGAAAAAAGTCCTTTTGGATGTAGGAACCAGTTTCCAGTATCATTCCCAAGAGAAGCTTTAGTAATTTTAGTTTCTTCATCGATCTGGAAATAATTTGTCTCCATGAAATTTCTATTTTTTTACTGAAACTGCTGATGGTAATAATTTCTTCCAGGGGGGGAGGCAAACGCATTCCCTGCCGAGACCACCTCCCAGTTTGCTCCTGTAACACCAGACAAAGGCATGAAAGTGGAGTCCAAAAGGATCATAGAAATGCAGAATTTATGCACACATTCAGGAAATCAAGAATTTAGTGATGATGGAATTGCTTCCAGGGGAGCTGATGCCAGTGGCCTCCAAACTGATGAAGAACTCTTACAGCGAGCAACAAATTCATTGTTTGCTGTAGGGTCCCCTTTGTTAAAGGAGAATCACAACCCTGACAGGAGAGACGGCGATGTTATTGACCTGAACAGAACACCACAGCAGAAACTAAGGAGGAAAAAGCACAGGCCCAAGGTCATCAACGAAGGCAAACCCAAAGGGCTACAAAAATCAACGACCCCCAAGTCTGCTGGTTCTACTGAAAAGCCAACTGGTAAGAGAAAGTATGTTCGAAAGAAGGCGCTCAGTAAAGCACCAGCAAGTTCCCCAGCAGAAGCAAATGGACAGTCTGCTGATCCAAAGATAATTGAACCGGCCAAGAAGTCTTGCAGAAGGGCCTTAAATTTTGATATAGAAAGGCAGCCTAGAGACAAAAGCTCTAAATGCAGTCCACCTTTTGACTTGGATTCTAAACCAGAGGCACAAACAAACGCAGCAATAAATCAATCAAAATCAACAGTGTTTCTTGGTCGTGGAATTGAAGTGATGGTGGAAACCACACAAGCAGGCATTGCCTATGACCTTACCCGTTCTATAAGTCAAATGCTTAAAAATTACGTATCATTGCCGGACAAAGAAGCACCACGCACATTGTTTCCTGCCCAGACTAGTCAACAACAGGGCAAACAGGATGGAAATTTACAAGAGAAAGGGGTAGATCAAGGGAATGCTCATAATGTACAGGAAGACACAGCACAAATCATTCCAATAAGTCCTAATGGCTCCAATTGCAGCAACAGCACAACTTCGACTTTGGAAGGACAGGCTAGCAGATCAAAGAGGAAGCATTCTGAACAACCAGACACCTGCAGCACAAATCTAACTGGGATTCACTATAATTCTTTGAATGCTTACCAAACCATGCCTTCGCTTCTATTTCGAAAGAAAAAGAGGTCAGAAAAGGGACAAACTCCAGCCACATCAAGCACTTCATCCTCAGTGACAGCTGCAAAGGACATTGCGATAGTAGAAACAGCATGCCCACAGAAGGATCCTGAAAGAGATCCTTTCACACCCAATATTAACTGTTGGATTTCTGCTGGTCCTCGTAATGGACTCCCAGGCAAGCATGTAGAAGAAAGAATAGATCTTCTCAATGACCTGCAAACTTTTGGCTATAGCATAAACCAGACAACAAGATCAACCAAAAAAAGGTCCAGATATCCTGCTAAAATTCGGGATATGGCTTCAGTGACCAGAATTCCAGGGTGTGCATTGCACCCAACTAACCGAAACAGACTTGTTACTGTGGATTGTAATGGGCAGCAAGTAGGAAACTCACACAGACCTCACGTGAGTGTAGAAGCCCTGCTGGCAGAGATGAATGGGACATGGACAACCAAAAAGAGGACCAAGAAGAGAGCTTCTCTGGTTAATTCAGGTTCCTACAGTATAAATGCAGTGCCATATCATGGAAAAATCGTTGTATATAATCAGCACAAATTCTCAGCCAAGGCATTAGGTACTTTATGTAAAAACTTCTAATTTAGACCAAGCTCGTATAAGAATTTTTGAAATCTGAACCTAGCATATCCGCAAAGTGCCTTTTTAACTTTTACAGCTATTTAATGCAGGTGCTCATCCAGAAGAAATGTGGAAACAAATGTTTTCTGTTGATTCAATAGTCGAACAATTAAAGCATCTCGACATCAAGAGGGAAAGCAATGACATTGCATTTGAAGAGCAGAATGCACTTGTCCATTATAATAGTGGAGATGATATGCGGAATGCACTGGTCCTTTACAAAAGAGATGGCACCGTTGTACCCTATGATGGTTCTTTTGGATCCATCAGGAAGCGACGCCCACGCCCAAAGGTTGACCTAGATCAAGAAACTAATAGAGTTTGGAAGCTTCTAATGGGAAACATTAATAGTGAAGGCATTGACGGAACAGATGATGAGAAGGCAAAATGGTGGGAAGAAGAAAGGGCAGTGTTCTGTGGACGGGCAAACTCATTTATAGCACGGATGCATCTTGTACAAGGTACAGATACAATTTTCGTAAATTTTCTCATCAGGCTTCTCAGTGGAAAGTAGCCAATCACTGATTCAGTAACTTAATAAAATAGAAAGTACCTAGTTCCTGCTGTCAACTAATGCTTAACAATAGTACAAGACCAAGCATAGAGCTGTTAGGATTTCTTGTACTATAAAAGCCTCACTGCCAAGGTTGATAATTCTATCCTCAAATGAGATTTTTCTACCATCAAATTGAAACCAGTCCATCTAGCATAAACTGAGTCGTCTAGAAAATCAGAAGAATATTGAAGGTCAAAATTTAATGAGGATGAGAAAAGAGCCAAGGTCATAAGCGTGGAGCATTTTATATATCTTGATAAATGAAATATAAGATGTGCAATGAGCAATTTCACGACCAGCATGATCTAGTGACACTAGTCCGCAGCAAAAAATAAGATAAGACAATCCACTATCAAGACGGAGATATTATTGAAATTAAGAAAGTGTAGAAACAGGTAGCAGATAAAACATCTGCATATTTGAAATTCCAAACAAATTAACCTTGAAACCTCATAAGCAATTCAGTTGAGAAATTCCAGTTACATTTTTTATCCTGAACTTTTCCTCCAAATTTTGGACTCAAATTACTCTTGAACTCATGCTTTATCAGTACAATATCAATTACACAGGGGACAGACGCTTCTCTCCGTGGAAGGGATCGGTTGTGGACTCGGTGATTGGAGTATTTCTTACCCAGAATGTCTCAGATCATCTCTCTAGGTAAAGTTGAGTTTCCCATATAATTTTGATACAGTGCATAATCAGAGAAAAGGCAAAAGGAAACCTCTTATACCATTTATTCATTGTCCTGCAGTTCCGCATTTATGTCACTTGCCGCACGGTTTCCCCTCAAGTCAAAGAACAAGCCATGCTATGATGAGAGGACTAGCTTAGTGATTGAAAAACCAATAGAATTCATACCAGATTCAGAAGAGGGCATAAGATGGAATGAGGTGTCAAATCAATCAATCTGTGGCCAGAGTTCGTTGACTGTCCGTGACATTGAGCCTGATGAAGAGCAAGAGGTAGTCAAAAGCAGTGAAAACTCTGAAAGTAGTACCAGCATCGTCACCTCTGAAACTGAACCACATGCATTCAGTCAATTGATGGTGAGCAGATCAACCGTTGAGAGCTCCATGACCAGAAGGGTAAGTTACATGGTAGAAGAAGGGACACAAATAACTGATGGAATCTCAAGTCAAAATTCAGTGATTTCTGGTCAAAACTCTGTGAATTCTCCAATTGGCCAAGCTTATGAGAAAAAAGAATCATGCTCGGAGAACATCTCAGAAGGAGAATATCTCACTGGTGGATCAAAGCTGTACAATTATAACGATTGCAGATCTTTCATGGAGCTTCTGCGAAAGGTTGGATCTCCCTTGATGCAAGATGCTTACAGCCAAGGCAATGGCAAGATGGACTGTTTGAAAGATCATAAAAGCCCCATCGGAGTGTCCATGGTCACATCCAGTAATTGTTATTGGCACCTTACATCTAACTCTGGAGCTGTGAAGGTTGACTGCTTTGATATGATCCCTAAAGAAACACAATATGGTGATAAAGCCTTAAACAAAAAAGAAGACAGTGCAAAAGATCGCAATGCCCTTGCAGTGGAAACGGCCAGTCAAATTACTGATCAAAATAAGCTGACCTTGATCAATCAAGAAGAATCAAGATCTCCCATGTCAAATAATCAGTCATGCATTGACATTCAAAAAGACAAGCATACGAGTGTCGAGTCCACAGCCATGCCTGTTGAAGACCCCAAAGTCACTGACAATTCATTGATTCAGATGCAAAATAACTACCTGCAGAAAAATCAATACTTACAAAACCTTTCAGGAGAAACCACGCATATAACTGGAAGTACCAGTGCATTTGATAGGCAGCAAAATAATCCACAAAAAACAGCAGCGTCTGAAATGATTGAGCTAGGTTTTTCACAAAGTAAGGAGCTCAATGAGATGAAAGCCGCCACCAGAAAAGCAAAAAGCAGAAGAGTTGGAAATGAAATAAGAGATGACGTTAACTGGGATGCCTTGAGAAAAGAGGCAGAAGCTAATGGAAAGAGAGAGGGAACAGAAAACACAAAGGACTCACTGGACTGGGAAGCTGTAAGATGTGCAGATGTTAATGAGATTGCCAACACAATCAAAGAGCGTGGGATGAACAACATACTTGCAGAACGGATAAAGGTATACATGTCACAATCAATAACAAAGATTTCTAAAGCATGGTTACCTACCAAAGCTAGAGCCTATCTTAGTTGATACTGACTGAAAAATCCATGCAGAACTTGCTTAATCGACTGGTGAAAGAACATGGTAGCATTGATCTGGAATGGTTGAGAGATATTCCACCTGACAAAGCAAAGTAAGCCGAAAGGATTAACCATATAGCCTGCATCAGTTGAACGCATTAAAATACTACTAGTGCAGTTATCATATAAACATGGCATTACTCCGTTGCTAAGCATATGATATAGTGATTGTCTTTTTTTTTTATTAGAAATATTAAATGCAGTTGCTTGGTTTATAAAACAAGACAAAAAAATATATACTTAATTGCAGCTTACTACTGCAGAGAGTATCTGCTAAGCATTAGAGGATTGGGGCTGAAGAGTGTGGAGTGTATACGGCTTCTGACACTTCATCATCTAGCATTCCCAGTAAGCTTTAATCAGTTGGACATACTTAATAAACAAAACAACATACGGATCTCAACTTTTGGCTATTAGAGATCTCAGCCCTATATATTGCATAACAGGTTGACACAAATGTTGGACGCATAGCTGTACGACTGGGATGGGTCCCCCTTCAGCCACTTCCTGAATCACTTCAGCTGCATCTTCTAGAGCTGTTAGTATTATTAACTGAAAGTCTACTGATGCTAACTAAATGCTCATGACACAAGTACTAATGTGCTGATGTGCAGGTACCCTGTGCTGGAATCAATTCAAAAATACCTCTGGCCTCGATTGTGCAAACTTGATCAAAGAACACTGTAGAGAAATATTTCATTTGACATTAACTCAACTCGTGAATATACTTAATGTACAAATAGAATTAATTATGAATACATTTAACTAATCCATTGTTAATGCATAAACAGGTATGAGCTTCATTATCAGATGATCACATTTGGAAAGGTGTGTTTCATATACTGTAAACTTGAAGTGATATGCTCTTCTTTGTGGTTAATTAAAAGCTCAAGCTAAGGAAGCACTATTTGAGATCATGCAGGTATTCTGTACAAAAAGCAAACCAAATTGCAATGCATGTCCAATGAGAGGAGAATGCAGACATTTTGCAAGTGCATTTGCAAGGTTTGCATATAATTTGTTCCATTTCTTACAATGGCACTGCCTTGTGGTTAGCATGGTAGCAAACAAATGCAGGAATTAGTTCCATAAACCTAACACCATCTAGAACCCTCTTTAGTTTTCATAAAAACTGGAGGTTGATTTTTTTTTAATTGGATCAACTAACGGAGCTTCAAATGGTTATGGATTGTTCAGTTCTTAAGTAAAAATGATAATTTTAAGAAAAAAAAACCATCTATAACTTCATAGTTTGATTATACCATGGACAACCATTTCCATGAAGAAAATATTGCAGTTAAATTAGCATCTACAAATCCCAATTAAGAAACATACCCTGAACAACATTTTCCTTAACATGCATGAAAAGCTAGATTTGTTATTTGTTAACTTATCATAAACTTATTGGATGTAGTGCAAGGCTTGCCCTTCCGGGACCAGAAGAAAAAAGTATAGTGAGTGCAACCGAGAATATATCTGGCCAAAACCCTGCTGTGGATGCTGCTCAATTGCCCCTGCCCCTGACCCTGCCCCAAACAGCTAAACAATCCGAAGGAAGTCAACAGCCAGAAGCAAGCAGGCTCGCAGAAAGCAAATCCAGAATCACTGACTACGAACCTATCATTGAAGAACCATCATCACCAGAACCAGTGTCTACACAAGTAACAGAAAATGATATGGAGGATACATTCTGCGAGGATCCTGATGAAATCCCCATCATCAAACTTAACATTGAAGAATTCACTCAGAATTTACAGAACTATATGCAAGAGAATATGGAACTTCAAGAAGCTGATATGTCTAAGGCCTTAGTTGCTTTAACTGCAGAAGCTGCCTCCATTCCCGTTCCCAAGCTTAAGAATGTTAGTCGGTTACGAACCGAGCACCAGGTGTAAGTATCAACCTCCTCACTAAAACTGTTCTCTTATTGAAACAATAGTAGGCAAAATTTAGCTTATGAAGTAAATGTCACCAGCCCCATACAAAACTTGTAACTTCTTCTAAGGGAATCAAAATTGGAACATGATAAAATCTCACCATTCAGCATTGAAGCCAAATGCTTTTCAACACATTTCATGTTGGCCATGATAAAAATAGGCAAAAATCTTTTGCCAGAACTAAAAGGTAAAATCTTCTCGTACATTCTAATTTTCTCTCTTTCACCATCATGCAGATACGAACTTCCAGATTCTCACCCTCTTCTGCAAAGGGTTAGTTAATTCTGCTTCTACTTCATCAGCAATGTTACATGAAATGTGCCCACATAGCCAAACTTCTTTCCTAATCATGTGTTTTGCTTTTGAATCAGTTGGATAGGCGAGAACCTGATGATCCATGTTCATACCTTCTTGCCATATGGACACCAGGTAGGTGAATAACAAAGAGAAACAGCTATGACACAATTCTTTCTGCATAGTGGCAAATTAGCTGAGTTGCTGATGAACTATTCAGGTACTCTATGCCCAATATTAGCTGGGGTAAAATCAGAAATCAAGCAAGCCATGTCAAAACCCTGTGAGATGCTTTTAGGAAAAGGATCTGAGTCCAAGCTTTGCAGGGCTAAAAGCTCAGAAGCATGGGTTGCTTCTTAATACCAAGTTATGATTAAAATACTCACATATAGGCTTGGATCCTCGAATCCTTGGATGTGGGATTCATTAGTTAAGAACGAAAACAATGGTCAACAGAAAGAACAGAAAATCTACAAACAAGAAATCCATTCAGTCAATAATGTTGTCCCTCAAAAATCATAGTCAAGTCCAGCATCAAAAAGGAATGACTTATTTAAATCAGTCTAATGACCATCTCACTTTTAAGAGAAATGTGGAATTTGTAAATTCCTGCTTCAAAAAAGAACTAAAAGATGAGGGATTCCGGAGCTGCACCCAGTGTGTCCCAATCTGTGTCTTAGACTTTCCATCTGACGCAAGCAGGCCTGTTTGGATGACTATTAATCATTCTTCCTCCCCTCTTCTTTTACAAATTTTCATAAAGACCAAAGTTAACAGGTTAGGGTGCATGCGCTTTGCTGCTGGCCATGTGGCAGGCTCAAGCTTGACTCGCTTGTCACTGAATAGACTACTAGTATTCAGGGCTTGTGTCAAGATCAAGAAAAGCTCTTTCAATTGTGGGAGTAGAATAACCTGAACAGTCCAACAACTCAACTCAGCTCAATTGAACACCCTATGCATTTCCCATTATAGCATGAGCAATCACAAATCACAGGTTTGCAAAATATATGTGATGTTCATTAACAAGTTAATACAGGCAAAGTTCAGATATGTGTAGGCTATAGTTCTGTAGGTATCTGATCAATTGTGCAAAATCACCCACATTAGGCGAAACAGCAAACTCCATTCAACCACTGGAAAGAAGTTGCAGCTTACATGAATGTGGTGAATTGTGTGATGAGAAAACATGTTTCTCATGCAACAACATACGGGAAGAAAATTCTCAAATTGTTCGAGGGACTCTCTTGGTGAGAATAAGCATGCCACTATTGCTAATATAATTGTATTCTTGAAAAAACTTCTTAGTGAAGGTTGGAATCCGTATAAATTAAATATTAACCAATTGTTCTAACATGTCAAAAACAGATACCATGTCGAACAGCGATGAGGGGAAGCTTTCCCCTCAATGGCACATATTTTCAAGTTAACGAGGTAATAAGCTAGGAGGACACCTTCAGGTGATATAAAGCAGCTTTTGAGTTTTGCAGTTTAGATGATGCTAATGACATGTTCTCTATGTAGGTATTTGCTGACCATGATTCTAGTCTGAATCCAATTGATGTTCCTAGAGCATGGATATGGAACCTGCCCAGACGAACTGTGTACTTTGGAACCTCCATACCAACAATATTCAAAGGTATATATATAGTAATGCTGTTATGACAAATGATATGAAATCAATAAATGGCACTCACACTAAGTTTGGTCTATCAGGTTTGACAACAGAAGGTATTCAGCATTGTTTCTGGAGAGGTAAGTGATAGTGTAGATTCTTCCTTTCTCTATAGCTACCTACTGGCTGCTTTAGTTTCAAAACTAGCCATTAGTTCTGCAATTGTTGCCTTAGTTACCCTTGCGTTATTTCATCCCAATGCTTCTTCTCTTTAAACATTAGATTAATGCACAAAATCCTGATATGATATAGAATGCTAACATTCTGAATTCCTCAAGGCAGCCTTGTGCTGAACGCTAACCAGCAATAGGTTTTGAGAATATCTCCTCCAAAAACCGATAATTTCTCATGTTGCTTTTTTAGTTAGTAAATGAAACGGTTAGATTAAGACTTTGTGATATTTTGATTTCCGCCGTGCTTGAGATCTGACAATTTAAAAATGCTTGAGGTGGCCCATGGACTTCATCTGTAGATGCAATATCAAGTTTTAGGGATTCTCAGTCATGTTGAACTCTGTAATTCAAAAAAGGCTATTAGTTCCCAGAGATGATCATGTAAGATGAATGCACACGGAAAATCAAGAGACAATTGTACTAACAATAGAATGAAGAATTTGCATGCAGCTCTGATGAACAGCATCTAACAATGGTACCCTTAACCCTTACATGCAGACATGCAGACATGCAAATAAGCCTTATCTGTCTTTCTGCAGGAAGTACACGTTATGATAGATTTCCCTTAAGACCAGACAATATACAAATGTTCCAAATATTCATTTTTGATTTATTGCAATTCCCCTTTTCTGGGGAACTCGGTTTAAGATTTGCTCATTCTCTATTGGTTATATATATATGAGAATTGCAGGATATGTCTGCGTTAGGGGATTTGACCAGAAGACACGAGCACCCCGACCACTGATGGCCAGATTGCATTTTCCAGCTAGCAAATTAACCCAGACAAAAAAGGGTGATATTAGTGGTCGGTAGATAACACTGTTAATTATCTGCACCACAAGCAGAGTGTGACAGGTGACCATGTTTGAGCAACAATAACCAGCGGCAACCAATTCACTCGATTCATGAAACGAGGTGAAAATTTTCAGCTTATGTTGTATGATACCATAACGTAATGTGCATTTGTTATTGAAATGGCAATTTCTTAGTGATATGCTTGCATTCAAGCATTCTTCACTGGGTATCACCGACGTGTGTAAAATAATGTTAACGTAACGTGGTAGCTATGCTAGCCTTTACAAGGACAAGCTTGTGAGGAAGCCGGCAAAGTTGATATAACCAGAACTAGAACGGCAGATTTAGAAATACTACAAGTCCTGAAACATCTTCAAAGCATTTCCACAGGGATAAATAGCAAGATTTGGGCATGGCTTACTGATCATGTTTTGCACAGAGCTGTCCAGACATCCATCGCAAAAGGCATGTTCCAATTTGGGATGGATTATAGCTGAGCCTTGCACATTACTGATCATGTTTTGCACAGAGCCGTCCAGACATCCATCGCATTCCGATTTGGGATAGATTATAGCTAAGAATGCCTTGCACGTTAAACTGATATTTTGTTAACAAAAATCTATCATTTGCGTAACAAAAATTTATATATAAAACAAAAAAATCTACAACACCCACCAGAGATAAGAAATGTGAAGATGATGGAGAAAAACAAGATCAGATCCCAGGTATTGCTTCAAGGATCGCACTAGTTGTCACGATTAGGATTCGAGAAACAAGAGAGCAGAGGATGATAGTGCAACCTTGGCCGCCTTACCGCCCTGGCCTTTTCAACTTCTGCTTCCCTCCTGAACCTATCTTTCCTTTTTAAAAATGTTTGTTTGCATTGAGAATAAGATGAAGAGTTTTTTTTTAAATAATTTTAATATATATATTAAAATAAAATTTTTTATTTTTCATATTAGTATATTAAAATCATCAAAAGCATTGAAAACAATTAATTTGACATTACAATGTTGAGTATTTTTTAAATAATCTTTTATTTAAAAATATATTAAAATATTTTTTTATTTTTAATGTTGGTATATTAAAATCATCGAAAACATTAAAAACACAATTTAAGATTAGGATGATATTTTTTTATATAGATTTTTTATTTAAAATAATTTTTTTAACAATACATTAAAATTATTAAATGCATTAAAAATGATTCATTTAATGTTTCAAATATATTTTTTTAAACACCTAGAAGCAAGACCGAAAATTGTGTCGTACACCTTCCTTTTACATGAATTACTAACCATTTGGGAACGTGATTGACGCCACGTTCCTTAAATTTTAATTTTTTTAATAAATTTTTTTATAATTTTAAATAGTTTTGATATGATAATTTTAAAAATATTTTTTAAAAAACTAAAAATATTATTTTGATATGCATTCTTAACTGATGAAGTGCGTTATCATTTGCATTTTGTCCTGATCATATATTTTTTATTAGTAAACTTGCATAATAATTTTACTTAAATTCATTGAAAATTCTTTTTTAAAATCTTAATTAAGTAAAAAACTATAACTTATAATTTATCTTAAATTAATTTTTCAAAATATAAACATAAAAGCTAACAAACTATAACTTATAATTTATCTTAAATTACTTTTTCAAAATATAAACATAAAAGCTATCATGTTATATAATATATTTATTATATAAATAGCTTGCGCTAAACCATGATTCCAGTTAAAAAAATTTAATATAAAAAAGGATGTTTGAGCGATAATAGTGTTTTTAAATAAACAAAAAAAAAATTAGGTCATTGAATCAAATGTGTTTAATAAGTTTATTAATTTAATA
The DNA here is from genome assembly GCF_000495115.2 of Populus euphratica. Classification (NCBI taxonomy): domain Eukaryota; kingdom Viridiplantae; phylum Streptophyta; class Magnoliopsida; order Malpighiales; family Salicaceae; genus Populus; species Populus euphratica. Next base: position 1,183,855 of record NW_011499852.1, read on the forward strand.
ATATGATTATATATAAAAAAAGCCGGTGACAATAAAAAAACAAAAATAAATAAACAATGACTCATCAAAAAAATAAACTTTTATCAATATTATGAAAATATATCCTATAAATATTATTAAAATGCCTCAACAATGCTATTTGATAACATAGCAAAAATTAAATGAAAACAGGTTAATCTCATGAAGAGAATTAAAAAAAAAAAGCTAGATTACTGGTAAAAAATATAGAAATCAAATTGAATAAAAAAATAAATAAAATAAAATATCAATAGATAAAATTAAAGAACAAAATTAACTTTAAAAGGTATTAAAACCAAACATAATTAGCAATAAAATAAACTCAAAATCAATGCAAGTACAAACTAATAGGACACATTTGATTTTTTTGAATGGCTAACATGAAATCCAAAGCGAGGAAAGAGAAAAGGAGAAGAAACAAAAAAAAATTCAGTGGAGTCCACTCGTAGTTCCTCCATGCGCACATGTCTGATCACCAGAAAAAGGATGACATGATACTTTAAGTTTTCTGGGAAATACGGTCTAACCTGTGTTTTCAAATAAATTTAATTTTTTTTGCTTAAAATTAAATTTTTTCTAGTATTTTTTTGCTTAAAATTAAATTTTTTCTAGTGTTTTTTTATCGTTTTAATACGTTGATATTAAAAATTATTTTAAAAATAAAAATATATTATATTGATATATTTTTAAGTAAAAAGCATTTTAAACCACAAATGCTGCTACAATCTAAATACACTCTTTCAATATTGTTATTAAAGACAATGTTTTATTATTAAAACACATTGTACATGACGCCTAAAAAATGCGAACACCTCCCACTTGTTATTGTTATATTTTAATTATAGTTTTAGCTGTTAAAAAACTAAATTATCCCTTCTCTAAATTGATTATAAAAAAATAACATTAGCAAAAATATAAAAACGCCCCTTAATTTATGTTTAGTTTTTTATTTTATTTTTAAAAAAAATTAAACATTACATTGTGCAATCAAAGTGTTAAAAACCCAAAATTTCCTGAATCTTAGTTTTTTTTTTATCTTTTCTTCGGGGGTATCTAAGCTATTGCATTTTACATAAAATCGGGGGTATCTAAGCTATTGCATTTTACGTAAAAACATGAAAGATAAATATATCACTGATTAATATAATAATAACAAATAAACTACATAAAAAACCTCATTTTACCCATAACTAGTTTATTGTTTTTTATTATAACGGGTAAAATGATTATTTAATTGTTATAATTATCTCACAATTCACGTAGCACATTTATAGTTTTGTTTTAATATCTATTTTTTTTAAATTACATTTTATATGTTTAGAAGATATTTGGAAACGTGAATCAATTTATATTTAAAAAAATATAAATTTTTTTGTTAAAAAATATTTTTTAAATTATTTTAATATATTGATCTTAAAAATAATTTTTTAAACATAAAAAATATTATTTAAATATATTTCAACATAAAAAAAACATCTTAAAAAAATAATTGATAAAATAATTGATGAAGTATTTCGGTAGCCTGGTCCAGAGCCCATTTATTAATATGTACATGGCTATGAACTTTGATTAGTAATATCAGTTATGGTTGCATTAGTTGTGGTTGTTGTAAAGTGCATGTATTATTTACTATTGAAATAATTTGATGCTATTATGATATTTAAAATTCAATATTTTCATTTTTCGAAGTTTCATTTTTTATGGCTTTCAAGGCATCTCCGACGGAGAGCGAAATGGAAAACCATAAGCAATAGCTACTAAAATGGCTGGTCTTCAATTGTTTTTTTGGGTCTCCGACGGGATAGCCAAATTGGACGCTAAAATCCCTTTTTGTGTATGTTTTCTTTCGATGAAAAATATACAATTGAAGGAAATTTTTATCTGTTTTTCCTCTTTAAACTTTCACTCTCTCTTTTTATTTTATGTAGAATACAAAATAACTTGTTACAATACTAGAGTACCACACGAGGGAAAAAATAAATAAATTACACTATTTAATATGTTATATTGATAATTTACTTGTTTTAAATATTATTATTAAACCTGACTTAGCTTAGCAGGTTAGGTTGATCTGGGACCGGTCGACTTGGTGACTGAACTAATCCGGGTTATTAAACCTGACTTAGCTTAGCAGGTTGATCTGGGACCCGATCGACTTGGTGACTGAACTAATCCGAGTTTAATAAAAAACCAGTCGGAAAAATAGCTTAGCCAAACCTCGGCAACCTGATGGGTCGACCCATGACCCAAGCAACCTTGGTGAACATAGATGAGACCTAGTTTTTTTTTTTAATATGAGATTTGAAACCTATTAGTATATATACAATATATTCACAAAAAAAAATATGTATTTTTAATGTAGGATAAAAAAGCTTCTAGTTTAAATACTTCAACTTAAAAGAATAACAAAATATCTTTTTAATATGAGATTTCAAGTCCTTTCATATATATACTCGATGTTCCTATAAAAAAATTATATTTTTTTAATATAGGATTTAAAACCCGTTAGTTTATATATTCTATGTTTCCAATAAAAAAATCATATTTTTTCAATGTGAGATAAAAAAATAGTTTAAATACTTTAACTTATAAAATGATAACATAATATCTTTTTAATATGAGATTTGAAATCTATTAGTATATATATTCTTTATTCACAATAAAAAAGTTATGTTTTTTTAACATGAATTTTTTTTTTTGATTTAGATATTTTAACTTAAAAGCTCAACACAATATCTTTTTAACGTGGAATAAAAAAATTTAAAATATTATTCTAAACTTTATTATTTTCAGTATGTATAATCTATATTTACATGAATTTTTTCATATGAAATATTTAAAATTCATTTTTAAAAAAAAATTAGATTGATACAAATTAACATAGATTAACCTGTAAAACTCTAGACCCGATTTTTTAACTGGTTAACTCCCAATCTAAATTTAATAACTATGATTTTCAATAGTTATAGATGACCTTGAAGCTCTATTAAACACCTTTTTTTTTTGTTCTTTAGGAAAAGTCCTAGGTCAACAAAAAAAAAAAGCGAACATTTTATATGGTTCGTTTGTTTTAAATTATTTATATATTTTTTTAAAAAATTGATTTTTGACCTTGCAATTTAAAAACATGATCAACGAAATCTACTTTTTGATTAACTGTGTGTTTTGTATATATGTTTTTTAAAATATTTTAAATTGAAAATATATTATTTTTCTATTTTTAATATTAATATATTAACTATAAAAAATAAAAATAAAAATAAATTGATATATTTTAAAAAATAATTTAAAATTTTCTTTGAAAAATAGATTCAACTACAGTGCCAAATATTTTTTTTTTGAAAAAAACTAAGGTTCTGAAGAAAAAGTTTTTAAAATTAAAAAAATTCACTTTCCCTGACAACTCGACAACTAAAATTATGCACCATTCATTATTTTTACATAGACACACATTAATATAACATCTCATTGCAAGAGGAAAGTCTACATAGCACAAGAAGGAAGACGAACTACATGTTGACAGTTACGAAAATCACTGTAGTAAAGATGTCCAAGTGAAAAAATTAAAAATATATATATTAAACACGAAAATATAAAAGGATCTTATATATTGATGATAAACATTTATAGAATTTGAAAAAGAAAGTCAAAACAACAAAAGATTTGGCGCTCTTCCTTGAATCTTCCTATTTATTCTTAATGTATTGAATTTACACTCAATATTTTTTTCATTGTACAAAACCCGTGAATTATTCTGAATTTAATGTCAGGATTTTAAATAATTTATTTTCCAACAAGGATACAAACTAATAGCAGTTTCGTAGTTGCCTGGAGTATTTATTAAATTGTCGACACTTGCAATTTTAAATGTTCTTGATTGATTTATTTTTGTGGTTTTTCGTTGGTTTATAAAATTCATTTAATTTTTATTTGCAAGTTGGAAGTGTCACCGATATTTTATTTTATTTTTTATAGATGTTTCTATGTGCGTGTGGTTTGTGATTTTTTTAGGAGGGTATAGTTGTTATTTTGTATTATATATCCCAGAAAAAAATAATTATTTTAGAGGGGTGACTGTCCTCTGGTTCCATCATTGCATGCTGCAGTGCACGCGATAGAGTATAATTTTATAATAAAAAATCACCAAAAAAATCAGTTTTTCAAAAGAGTTGCCAGTCGCACTGCGAGATTGGATTCTGCAGGCAGTAGTAGTTTGGACCGGGCATGTGGAGTTGTGGTGGTCATGAAAGTTGAGTTGTGGTAATGGAAGTTGAAAAAAAAAATTGTGTTTTTTAGTATCATGTAAATTTTTAATTGAATATATATATATAATTTTTAATTCTAATTAATAAATAAATATCTGACCTTGCAATGCAAGGAATTTTTATTTTTTATTATTTAATTATCTAGCCATTAAAATAGATATTTGCACCAAATAAAATAATTTAAATCTTGGAGAAGAAGTATTTTTCAATCTAAATTCTTTTTTCCCATTCATATTTTTTTTGGGTGAAACATATGTTTTTTTCATTGACAACATGGCTTAATGAATAAAAAAAAGATAATTAAAATAAATATTAAAAAAAGCTCTCATGGTTTGAAACATGAAGGGAAAAATGAATCTCTTTAATCAAAACTGTCTTTTTTTACTCACCTCTTCTTTTATAAAAAAAAATATCCTTTTTTATAAAAATAATTTTTTTAAAATAAAAACTTATCATAAATAATAAAATTTTAATAGATAAAAAATAATGAATCAATAATTTTTATGTAAATTGAATATAATTTTTTTAAATAATAATAAAACAATAAAAAGGAATATGTATTTTTACATGCAGTGAATATTCATGGGCATGTTTCTTAAAAACAATTGCACATTGAATTTATATATAATTATTCAGAAAATAATTACTAATATTATAATAAAAAGCTATAATGTTATTCAATGACATGATCAAATAATTATTTAAATGATACTCCAATAAATTTATTTAAAGAGAATCTCGTTATTGAATGTAAAGAAACAGTAAAAAAATAAAAATAAAGAGCTATTTTTTTTATTTTTAAAAAGAGGGCTCGGCGTGCCCAAGCATGGGAGATTGGTTCAAGCATGCTCGGGCCTGCCTAAATGTGGCCTCCGAGCTTTCTTTTATTATCCACCCTATTTTTTTAATGGAATGCACAAAATACTGTCCATCTACAATATTTTTCAATCACTGGAGGGTGCTCCACAAGTGAAAATTAGGGTCTAGTTTTTTTTTTTTTTTAATCTTTAGTAACCAAATTTCAACATTTTTTAAAACTAAAAGCAGCACAAAAAGAAGAAGCATCACGTGGGCCTCAGAAACCATATTTTTAACTGCAATATACATTCTAATAAAACTAGAAATATAGAATTATATCAAATAAAAAAAATATCACACCCCGATTTATTTTTTTCAACATTATTAAAAAAACATAAAACAATTCACATAAAAAATCAATTGAAAGAACATAAAACAAATAAAAAGAAAAAATAAATTATTCCCACGCCATGTGATAATTTTAAAACCACGTGATAATAATAAAAAACTAAAATAAAATAACCTAGGCGGCCATAATCAATTATAAAATGAACAATAAATCCCCCAAAAAACCCAATTATTCCCATCTAACATTTGTTTTTGAAAAAAAAAACAATAATTTTAAAAACTAAAATTGAACACCATAATCAATTTCTAAAACGAACAATAAATCCCGTAAAAAAAAATTATTCCCACCTACCATTTTGTTTTAGAAAAAGAAGACAATAATTTTACTGTTTTAATCCATAATAAATCTGTCCATTTCTTTGTGATTTTCCCACACCGCGGGCCTTAGGCCGTGCTAATTAACGTTGCAGCAGTGACTAGCGTGACGCGTGCAATCAGGTTATCTACCCTCTCAAGGAGGACACCAAAAAGGAAAACCAGCAAAATCCCAATCAACATTCCGCCAACGTGTGATGTGAACTATCCTTCCCTTTTCTAATTTCCAACAGCCTCCCGTCAAAAAGTAAAAACCTCAACCAAAAAAAAAAAAAAAAAAAACAAGACCATCCCTCGTACTAGTCCTCTAACTGTATAAAGTCTCTCAATTGAATCCCCTAGCTCCCAGTTTGATCAAATGGACTTGACATCCATGTATTTCTTCTTTCTAAGATCCAGTCTGAGAGTACGGCTTAGGCTTATATAGAGATTGGTTAAAATTAATTATTTTTTATATAAAATTATTTTTTTATATTTTTAAATCGTTTTATTGTGTTAATATAAAAAAATATATTATTTTAATACAATAAAAAAACAATTTAAAAAACAAGTGTTGTAACACAATCAAATACCTTTGAAAACATTAAACATTGCATATGAAGCTAGTCACGTATTTCTCGATGATGTGTTTTTTTTAAAATTTTAAACATAGAAAAGAATACATATGTCTTAATTTGCCCTTCTAAAATTGAAAGTAATTGCATGGTAATTTCACATGCAAAACCCGAGAGAGCACATGACTAGCATGTGCATAATTTAACGATATCTCCTGTTATTTCAAAAGAAGGACCCAATGTGGGATGTAATTGAGAAAATCGTTAATGGGGTGGACTGATATGAGATTTCCCCTAAATTAAACGATACTAATAAAAACAATTAACTTCTCACCCATGAAGGGAAAAAAAAATAATTAAAAAACCCAAAGCATATTACGATCACACCACCAAATAAATCGCACCGCTTTCCTTTCTCTCTCCGACAACGGAATTCTAGAGAGAGAAAAATTGCAAAAAAAAAAAAAGGAAAAGAAAAACAATTCAGGTTCAATTCACCTGTACCAGACCTTGAAGTCAGTCTCTCTCTCTCTCTCTATCTATCTAAAGATGGCGGTTTTACTCTTTTTTTAACCTCTAAAGAAAAGAAGAAAAAAATTTCTCCATGGAAATGCCCGGTCGAAGATCCAACTACACCCTCCTTAGCCAGCAGGCAGAAGAGCAACAGCAAGCAGCGGCAGCATACTACGAGTCGTCTCTCTCAGGTGACTCGAAAAACAACAAACTAACAATAAAGCAAGAGAGAAGCTTCGTGGATTGGGAGTCGGATCATAGAGCAATAGCAAATCAACAGCAAGGAAACAGTAATCGAATTGGTCTGTATCCATCCTCTGCAGCGATCGGGTTACAAAGGCAATCGAGCGGGAGTAGTTTCGGAGAGAGTTCGCTATCGGGAGAGTATTACCCGCCGACGACACTGTCAACGGGCGGAGGAAATGAGATTGATCAGGCGTATGGGTACGAGGATGGGAATTTTGTGAGGCCGGCGGCCAGACCTCCCGTGGATGTATCTGCTAATAATGGATCGTCAGGGAAGAGTTGGGCGCAGCAAACTGAGGAAAGTTATCAGTTACAGCTGGCTCTGGCTTTGAGATTGTCGTCCGAGGCCACCTGTGCTGACGATCCCCATTTTTTGGATCCAGTTCCGGATGAATCAGCCTTGCGCTCCTCTACCTCTAACTCGCCAGAGGCCTTGTCTCATCGATTTTGGGTATGCTTGCTACTTTATTGCCTGATGAGAGTAATGTATGAGTGAGATATAGAAACGTTGAACTCTTAGATAGCTAGGGAGATGAGGGAAAATTAATTTAGTCGATAAATAATGTTTGAAATCTATTCTAAATGATCATGCAATGAAAATGAACCAATAACATGGAAGACGAGATGTGTTGTTTGAGATAATTTGGGGAAGGATTAAGTTTATCATTTTTTGGTTTGCTCATGACAAAAAGCTTAAAGTTCAGTGGTTGTACATCGTTAAGCTAAATCAAAATTCCTTTCTCGTAATTAGCCCTGCTGCAAATAACTTTCTTCATCATCCCTGTTGCTCTTGGTGGATGATTGCATGGCATTGCTCTCATTTAGTTTTACTGATACTTCTCAATCTGTACCTTTAGATTGAACTTGTGACATGGAAGCGAACTTCACATTAAGCTTGCAGGAGCTGAGTAGACAACCGTTGTCTAACTGTCTTCCAAGTAGTTTCTTCTAGCTTTTGCTTTTGGTGGATCAAAACTCTGGCATCGTTGTCTCTATCCTAGCCTAATAATATCATGCATGCTAGTTCATTTTAGTTTAGTAAAGGGAAAGATCAAATATTCATAGTTCCACTTTTTATTTGGTTCCTCCTATTACAAAATAATAAACCTTGATTATTGGCATTCACTGTGAAAAGATGCTCGTTAATAGTATAATGCATATCAGGTGAATGGTTGCTTATCATACTTCAACAAAATTCCCGATGGATTTTACCTAATTCACGGAATGGATCCATATGTGTGGACTGTGTGCACTGATTTGCAAGATAATGGTCGTATTCCATCAATTGAATCACTGAAGTCTGTGGATCCCAATGCTGATTCTTCAATGGAAGTGGTTTTGATTGATCGACGTAGCGATCCGAACTTAAAGGAACTCCAAAATAGGGTCCATGGCATCTCTTGTAGCTCTATAACAACAAAAGAGGTAGTTGATCAGCTGGCAAGACTTGTTTGCAACCGGATGGGGTGAGTTCTAGTCTTTAATTGTGCGAAAATCTAGGAGGTAGCTTTTTAAATAATACTTTGTTCATCACATTTTTATTGCTATCATAAGGGGGCCAGCCTGCAGAGGAGAAGATGAGTTCATTTCCATCTGGAAGGAATGCAGTGATAATCTAAAAGATTGCTTAGAATCTATTGTGGTTCCAATAGGCAGCCTATCCATTGGTCTTTGTAGACATAGATCTTTACTATTCAAGGTAAGATCTTTCATATTTTCATGCACTGATTTCTGTTTTTGGTTTCAACAGTTAACAAGGTTATTATTTGCAACTTTTATGTGAGTTGCTGTGTTTTAATATTCATCTCAAGTATAATGCATGTTTCTTAACAGTCTGGCTAAAGATTCCTGATTGTGAACTATTTTTTGTAATTTTTTCTTGGTAGCAGAAAGGGACTGACGGAAACTTGTATGATTTGTGCAGGTGTTAGCTGACACCATTGATTTACCATGTCGAATTGCAAAGGGCTGCAAATATTGTAAAAGGGATGATGGTTCCTCCTGTCTTGTTCAGTTCGGGTTTGACAGGTTTTTATTTTTTCCTTTTTGCCAGATTTTGGTGTCTTTTTCTTATGATGTATTCCAATTCAACAATTTATCCAACTTAGTGAGTTGGTTTAAATGGAAAGCTAAATTAATCCTGGTTAATTATGAGTTATTGACATTCTCTCATCATTTTAGATTTTTCCTTTGCATTCTTGTGAACACAACCTCCTTGTTTTTGGGATCGGTTCAACTGCTCATTCCTTGTTACATGTTAAGAACACCGGAGAAATTCATTTTAAGATTAACAAAGTAGAAACACTGCATACAAATTCATTGTAATCAATATCTTGTGTAAAGGTAAACAAAATTTTTTATATCAATAAATACTAAATTGCCGGTTGATTGCTCTGGGTTTTTTGGGTTCTCCTTCTTCCTTCGGGTGCATCAATTGGATCATTCTTTTAATGATGCAATCATGATCTTTTTGGGCGTGGGACTTGGGCAACTGCATGTTTCATACTTACAGCTGCAAGTTGCAAGCAACATTTGACAAATTATGTTTAATTCATTTCAGGGAGTATCTAGTTGACTTAATTGGGAGGCCTGGTTTTTTATGCGAGCCTGATTCCTTTCTTAATGGTCCTTCTTCCATCTCAATTTCTTCACCATTGCGCTTTCCTCGAATCAAATCAACTGAAAGTACTGTTGATTTCAGGCAATTGGCCAAACAATATTTCATGGACTGCCAATCACTTAATCTTGTATTTGATGATGCGTCAACAGGTAAATATTTTAAAAAGAAGCTGTATAAACTACACAAGTCCATCTTTTTTCGACTTGTCCCTGGATTTCTTTATTTGGCTTCAACATGCAATTTTTATTATCTGCTTGCATTGACGAGGGTATCATATGTGTTTGCCAATTTCTCATGTCATATGCCCTTCATTGCAAGCTTTAATTAATTGCCCAAAGCGATCGTTTTATAAGAATTCACTACTTAGATTCTTATATATTGTTATTGCTAATTTCTTTGTTTTGCTGCTAAAGCTTGGTATTGGTTGATAGATTTGCTTTAGAGCATTGTGTCTATGCATGAGGCAATTCAAATGCATAAAAACCCGTATAAAGGTTCCCCCCCTAACCAATGCAGAAATTATTAATTGTACCTAGTTTACAAGTGAGACTGTGAACCAACCATGTGAGGACACAATCATTTTTGTCTTTCCTTTGAATAAAAAAAATCTTTCTTTTATCTTAAAGCCGTAGTTATTGTTTGTTTATTTTAAAGTTGATGATGTTGTCAAATAAGATGATATATCCTTCCACAATTGATTGGTCCTTAGTTGTGAACATGTTCATCTCATAATTTCTCTGGTAGAATACTTGTACTTATCAAACCAAAAATTGTTCAATTATTCGTTCATTAAAGTACTTAAATGTATTGGATGGATTACCTTTTGATGACCTACATTACTATAGACATTCCTAAATTAATTTTATATATCCCATCATGCATAGACTCCCTGACATACGTTTCATATGCTTATTGCTTTACAATCCAAGAGTTTTAGTTTTTTAGCTTTGTGGAAATTGTTGCAATGACATTTACTGTAGACATTCCTAAATTAATTTTATATATCCCATCATGCATAGACTCCCTGGCACACGTTTCATATGCTCATTGCTTTACAATTCAAGAGTTTTAGTTTTTTAGCTTTATGGAAATTGTTGCAACTACATTTATGAAGCAGATAGACAAGACTGGTTTTGAAAAGAAGTTCATGAAGAAACTCAGAAGCTTTTTATATGAAGCTTCAAATTGTTTTAATTATTTTCCTAGTTAATTTTGGGTTTTAATTATTTGTTTACTACGTAGCTTATGACTTATAATTTAATTAGTATTTTATTATTGAAGAATCCTAATGCCAAATGTATTGAATTAATTTGGTAAGTTTTAATTATGAATTTTTTTCTATAAAGAATTTTAGGATTAATATAAATAGGTATATCTAGTTTATTTCGAGATTCAAACTATTTAAACTTTTGATAAAATATTAAAGATTTTCTATATTTCTCTATAGTGTTAGCTCTATAACCTTTGAGCTTCAGAACTCTAGTTTCTATCCTGATATTTGCCTCGTCAATTGGTATCATAGTAGGTTGGCCTCTTTGATGGATGAAGATGATAACAACCCACTAGGCAATGCATGAGTGGAGGCCCTCTGGGGCGTGTGATCATTTGGAGCAAACCATAGTAGATCTAACTTGGGTAATGGGTAACACAACCAAGAATCGTGAGGAAGAGAGGAACTTGTCTGGAGACTTACTTTAAGGCAGGCCTAACCCTGGTCCTATTCTTGAAATTCCACCTAGACAACCAATTGTCCATGTGGATGGTGTTGGTGGAGACGAATTTGATGAGATAGACCATGATAACAAACACATGATTTTCGCATCAAGATAGAAATTACAACATTCTATAGAGATTTGGATATAGAAGAATTCCATGATTAGATCGCTGAATGTGATGGGGTTAAAGAGTACTTTAGTTTCTTGGAAGAGAAGATGGTGGAATTGGTTGCATATAACCTAAAGGGTGGAGTTTCTTCCTAGTGGAAACGTCAAACAGATACATGGTTAAGAGAAGGGAGACAACCTATTATGTCATGGATGTACATGAAGCGATTATTGCATGAGAGATTCCTTTCTCCTGACTATAAACAATATTTGTTTTAGCGATATTAGGATTATTGACAAGATAATAAATTTGTTGTTGGGTATACCATTGAATTTCAAAGTTTGGCAGAACATAACAAACTCCAAGAGATAGAGCATCAGCAGGTTGCAAGGTTTATCAAAGATTTAAAGTAACAATCCAAGACAAGATCAGAGTATGGATGTTTACGCTCTCAAATGTAAGTATTATGACGTTAAAGGGGTTGAGATGCTAATGAAAGAGAAGGTTGGTAGTAGTGAAAGATTTGATAGGTCCAATCCTTCTAGGAGAACATATAATGAGATAAGTGGATTCGGTCCTCCTGATAAGGGGAAGGTAGCAAGCCAACTCTAAAGAGATAGTGAACAAGTTGAAACAATCAAATTGAATAAACCCTATGCCATGCCAATGATAGCCAAGTGCTTTAAATATGGAGAACCAGGACACTGTTCTAGTGATTGTAGGAGAGAAATCGGTCGATCTAATTAAAAGGCAGTATAAGCTAGAACCCTCTAATGATAAGGGTGAGCTGTGTGAACTTGATGGGTATGACAAAGAAGATTTTTATAAGAATGATGATGAGAGACAAACCTATGTGGTTAGAAAGATGCCGCTAACACTAAAGGTTGTTGCAGCGAAACAAATTATTTCATAACCGTTGCACTATAAATAAAAACCTGTTTGACTTAATTATCTATAATGAAAGCTGTGAAAATATTATTGATAAATATATTGTTAATAAATTGAAATTACCACAAGAACCTCATCTTGAACTTTACAAGATTGGATGAATTAAGTTAGTAAGAGAGATAAAGGTAAACCAATGATGTAGAGTACCTTTTTCCACTGGGAAGTATAAGGATGAAATGTATTGTGATGAGGAAAATATGGATGCTTGTAGTTTGATTTTTGGCGGGCCTTGACAATATGATGTGGATGCTAAACACCTGGGTAGATATAATTTGTATAAAATTAGAAAGAATGGTGTTGAGTTATACTCTTGTGTCTTTGAAGGGATAATCCAACCCTAAAGCTTTTAAAGTAGAGGGGAAGACTTTCTTACCATAACTAGTTCAGGACTTGAGATGCAAGCAGGGGTATGGAAAATTAGGCAAATTCATGCATTGGTTGTGAAGACATTAGTGGATGAACATACCAAAAAAAAATGTACAAACATTCTTGAAACAATTAAGCCTTTATTTGCTGATTTTAAAGAGATTCTACCTGATGAATTGCCTGATGGGTTGCCATTGATGAGAGACATTCAACATCATATTAATTTGGTGCCGGGAGCGAGCCTTTAAGTCTTCCACATTACTGAATGAGCCCTAAAGAGGGTGAGATATTAAAGAAGGTAGAAGAGCTGTTGAGAAATGGTCAGATTCAAAAGAGTAAGTTCTTATGCATTTTCAGCATTGTTAACTCCAAAGAAGGATGGCAATTGGCATTTGTGTGGACAATTGCGCCATTAACAAATAACCTTGGGATACAAGTTTCTAATCCTCGGTTAGATGACATGCTTGATTAGATACATAAGGCATCAATCTTTACAAAGATTGACTTGAGGAGCAGTTACCCTCAAATTCGGATTCGGTTAGGTGACAAGTGAAAGACAACTTTCAAGACAAAAGAGGGATTGCACGAGTGGTTGGTTGTGCCTTTTGGGCTATCTTATGCGCCAAGCATTTTTGTAAGGGTGATATATTTTTTCTACGATAAGTTTATGGTTGTTTATTTTGATGATATCTTGATTTATAGTAGATCTGAGATTAATCACGTTGGACACTTGAGGAAGGTGCTTTAAGTGCTGCTAGAAAACAAATTATATGTGAATATGAAGAAGTGTAGTTTTATGATTGATATGCTACTGCTTTTAGGCTTTATTGTTAGTTCAGATGATATACATGCTAATGATGAGAAGGTCCAGGCCAACCCCCCTAACACAGATAATGAGGCTTGTAGTTTCCATAAGTTAACTACTTTTTATTGGTGTTTCATTAGAGATTTTAGTAATATTACGAGACCCATTACTGATTGCATGAAGAAAAGGAAATTTGATTAGGGGAGAAGAGGCAGAAAAGAACTTTGCTTTAATCAAAGAAAAACTAAGGTTTTAGCACCTCCAAATTTTGATAAACTGTTTGAGGTAAAATGCAATGCTTGTGGTGTTGAGATTGGTGAAGAGTTCTATCCTAAGAGAAGAGAACCATGACATTTTTTGGTGAGAAGTTTAGTGATGCCAGGTTGAAGCAGTCCACATGCAACAAAGGGTTCTATGCTATTTTTTTAAACTCTTATGAAGTGAGAGCATTAACTGATTGGTAAAGAGTCTATGTTGTATTCTAACCATGAGGCGTTGGGATTTTTACATAATTAGAGAAGAATAAGTGATGACATGTATGCAAGATGGGTTGCTAACCTTTAATGGTTTCCAATTAGAATTGTGCATGAGGTTGGGGTTCAAAATAAAGTTGTTAATGCTTTGAGTAGAAGAACAACTTTGCTGGTTACTCTTAAGGGATCACTGGATTCAACTATTTGAAAGAGTTTGTACGAGTGTGATGAGGATTTCAGTGAGGTATGGAAGAAGTGTTAAAAATTGCCTACTGATTACTTTCACATTAATGATGGATTTCTGATGAAAGGTAATCAACTTTGCATTCCCCGGTCTTCATTACAGGAGAAAGTGATTCAGGATTTGCATGGAAAGTTTTGATTGTCACTTGAGGTGACAGAAGACTACTAATGTTGTCCGTGATGATATTGTTAGCCTCACTTGAAATGGGATATTGGTAAGTTTATGCAAAAATATTATATTTGTCAAACTGCAAATGAACCAAGTATAGAATACAATTCTATATATATATATAGCCTCTAATTATTCTTAAATACATATGGAAGGACTTGTCTATGGATTTTGTACTTGGATTGCCTCGTGCACAAAGGGATGGATTTTGTATTTGTTGTAGTTAACAGGTTCTCAAAGATGACGCATGACACATTTTATTCCTTGTAAAAAAATGAATGATGTGTCTGCTATTGCTTACTTTTCTTCCGAGTGGTGGTTCATTTACATGGTTGTTGAAGACCATCTTGATATGGACAGTAAGTTTCTCAGTCACTTTTGGCATATGCTATGGAAAATGTATGATTCTTCATTACAGTTCAGTAGGACAAATCCATGGATAGATATAGAGACCACTGAATTGAACACTTGAAAACTTGTTAAAGAGCATTTGCAGTGACAAGCTGAAACAATGAGATTATGCCCTTGCACAAGCAAAATTTCAAATAACAGTGCTAGGCATAGTGCCACAGGTAAATAACAAATTGTATATCTACATTGTTCTCAGTATTTGCTAGATCCGATGCCAATTCATAAGGGTGTTAGGTTTAATGTGGCTACGAAGAAGATGACTATGAATGCGCAAGCTACTATGGAGGATGTGAAGTAGAAGTTGATGAAGACTAATACCAAATATAAGGAAGTTGTTGATATACACTGCCTAGCTGAAGTGTTTAAGGAAGGAAATAAGGTGATGGTGTTCTTTCACAACAAGATATTTCCAGTGGGATCGTATAGCAAACAACAACAGAATAAATATGGTCTTTACACCGTCTTGACAAAGATTAGTGACAATGTTTATGTTATTGATTTACCTAATAATAGGAGTATTTCCAGAACTTTTAACATGTCATACATTTATTATTTCTATGATGATCAACCTTTGTATCCAAAGTTTAGAGATAACTCAATGAGTCTTTTGCGAGTAGAAGGATTGGTGAGAAGCGTGTCGCAACTACATTTATGAACCAAATAGACAAGTCCAATCTTGAAAAGAGTATGTGAAAAAATACATAAGCATGCGATATAAAGCTTGAAGTTGTTTTAATTATTTTCCTAGTTAATTTTGGATTTTAATTATTTGTTTTCTATCTAGCTTAGAATTTGTAATTTAATTAGTATTTTACTTTTTAAGAATCTTAATGATAAATGGATTCAATTAATTAGGTAAGTTTTAATGAGGAATTCTTTTCTATAAAAGATTTAGATTTTTAATAAAATATCAGAAATTTTCTTTCTTTCTCTACTGTGTTAGAGCCCTCACCTTAGAGTTTGAGAACCAATTTCTATCCTTGCTATTCTCCGCATCACATGAGACTTATTTGATGGTTCTAATCTGCATGCTTTAGCTTCTTTGTAACTTTGATAACAAAAGACCAAGCAGACGGTTGTGTGGTATAATAACCTTTTCTCTTCTCATAATTGATTTTGGAGAAAAAGCCTTGATCTTGGTGGTAATCCAGTCACTTTTGGAAGGATAGGAAGCCATGTTGACTTCTTATGTGTATTTAAGAGACCTCCTTTGTTAAATTAGGTTTTCTTTTTTAACTCTTTAGCATGATAACTTAAGTACTTCATCAGTGTTAATATGTGTTTAAACAAACGGGTGTTTTGCTTTGAATAATTTAGTTTGGGTATGATAAGAGTATAAAAATAAGTTAATGGTTTGGTTAGCTGGAAAATTTTGTAAGGGTAAATTGTAAAAGTTGGTCAAAGTAGAGATAATTACTGAACAAATTATTCCGTGCAATTATTAAGAGAAGGCACATAAAGTACAAAAAACCATCTATCTCTACTTTTGACGTAATGGTTTTTCCTGTGCTTATATGCCTTTTCTAATTTTGGTTCAAGAATTACGTTTAACTTTAGATGGTAGTTGCTGAGGTGGAGTATTATCTTTATGGTTAATTTGTTACGAACTTAGCCAGAAGCTCATCTCATTTTTAAGTTTAATATAGATTGATAATTTCTAATTTAGTGAATTGCACCTTTTTAAAGTCTGCTAACCATGTGCTTGTCATATGAGCATAATAAACAGGTCATGTTGATGTGGTTTGTGTGCATTTTATATTTCCATATTATTGCCATTAGTTCTTGTCTTTTTCGGTTCTTTTCCAATCCAATTACAATCATGTACATATTCATTTTGATTTCCTTATTTCCATTACCCGTATGTGATGTATGATATGCTGACCATCAAATTTACTAAGCGTTGCTAGTAGTATTTATGTCTAATTATTGAATTCCCATGCGAAACTGGAATTTGATTTTGATGTTTCTGCTTTCTATCGAATCCAAAGTGTAAAATCGGGCTTTTGCATCCATTAGCTTTCCATGTAAAATCGAGAAGAAAATGCTAAGTTTCTATTGCTATTGACTGCTGTAAATGCAGGTACTGTTCATGATGGTGAAGCTCCTGGATTTTCCATGTATCCTAAAAAAACTGACAGGACAGACTCGGAAATAAGTAACCATGTGCAACTCCCAAGCAACAGCAATGAAATTTCTCAGTTACCTCTGCCACTGAAAGTTAGTCGGATAAGTGGCCAAGATAGAAACAGTCAACTTTTTAAATCGTACAATCCTTCCCAGAATGATAAACAATCAATGAATGTGGTCAGAGATCCAATCCCATTAAAGAAAATCCCACCAGTTATGCATAGAGATGCACAGCCACTTATATCATTTTCTGATCAAAGAGTTGATGCCAGTAAAGATTCCATGTTTTCTGAAGGTAGTCAACTGCTTTCTGGTAAAAGAAGTAAAGAACTTCCACTTGATGCGGAGGATTCGGATATTCCATGGAATGATCTTGTTTTAAAAGAGAGAATTGGAGCAGGTACTTTTCTTGATAGACTTGGAATAAAAAAACATGATCATGGTATATTAGCATAGCACCCATGCTTCTTTCATGCCATTATGCTATTGGCCCTGATTTTCTTGGGGAGACTGCACTTATTTTGTGAATGGGTGTATTTTCAGGTTCTTTTGGAACTGTCCATCGTGCTGACTGGCATGGCTCGGTAAGCTTTTCGTATTTGTTTATGCAGTTGAATCACGATAGAAATGGTGAAGACATGTTTTGCACTCTGATTTCTTCTCTGGTTTCTGAATGTTGATAACAATCCATGATAGGTTAGTGTAGGATATGTTTATATTTATTTGGGGTGGAGATTTTAAGAATGGTTATTTGCCTGACCGCTTGATAGAATCTGAAGGAATATGGAAACTTAAGCTGTATGGGACAATGTTTAATTTCGGTAAAATCCAAATTAAAAAGGAAAACAAGTTGAATTTTATTATTTGCTTGCCTTTTATCTCAACATAGCATCCGAAGGACTATAACATTCACCTGATCAGATAGTTCTATGGGGTGCAGCTATGGTGTTATGTTCAAGCAATATTGCAGCCCTCAAGTTCTTGCTGGGACTGCAATCAACATACCTATGATGCATTTTTTATCACCCAATATTTTTGCATTTTTATATTGCCAAGAAAAGCCTGTCCTTTATCTTGTTCCAATTTTTCTTTTTTATCTGTACTCATCTCATGCGGTATTGCTGTCATTCTTGCATTTGAAAATAGAAGGATGCATATATATATATATATATATATAGTCATTTTTTAGCGGACATTTAAATGTTGTTTGCCTTCTCCATTAATTGAATTTTCTTGAGGTTTATTTTAAACTAATATTCTATGATCCAATCAATTGCACAACATTTTGAATATATGTGGTAATTGCAGGATGTTGCTGTGAAAATTCTCATGGAGCAAGACTTTCATGCTGAACGCTTCAAGGAATTTCTGAGGGAGGTGTGTTTCATCTAGAATTGAGTGTGATGTGCACTAAGCTCAAGAATTTTTTTTCTTCTATTTCTTCGTTTGTATTTGATATGTGAAGCTTCATATCTTTTGTTCAGGTTGCAATAATGAAACGCTTGCGGCATCCAAATATTGTTCTTTTTATGGGTGCAGTTACTCAACCGCCAAACTTATCCATAGTGACCGAATATTTATCAAGGTCCTGTTATTTCTTAGAAACTGCCCTCCTATTTCTTGTATAACGTGGTCTCTATAGATTAAAACCGTTGTCTGCTTCAATTATTTGAATGTAAATCTTATCGCTGTTGAAGTTAAACCAACTAAATATTTTTTTTTGCACTGCAGGGGTAGCTTGTATAGGCTTTTGCACAAGTCAGGTGCAAGAGAGGTGCTGGATGAAAGGCGTCGGTTGAATATGGCTTATGATGTGGTATGCATGTGAAAACTTCATGTTTTCTGTAATCTCTTCCTTTTCTATATTTAAACTCGTTATGGGCATTCAATATCAATATCGTCTCCTTGTCTGGGATAGCTAATTGAGTTTTCATTGTTGTTCACAGGCAAAGGGTATGAATTATCTTCACAAGCGTAATCCCCCCATTGTCCATAGAGATCTAAAATCTCCTAATCTTTTGGTTGACAAAAAATATACAGTGAAGGTAAGGCTGATAAATCCTTGCATGTAGGAGAAAGACTGCCAATTTCCCATTTTATGATTAGAGAGGAGGGAAACATAATTAAACTCTGTTGCCTTTTTCAATCATGAATTTAATTTGTAATATATGAAGCCTTGGTAGGCTTTGAATAATATACTGTTAAACAACTGGATCTAGGTAATTCACAGGGCTTGTTATCTTTTTCCCTACATGGTTAGATGCTATCATGTCCTGGTATTGTTGCTTGCTATGGTTTTGCTTTGAGTATTTCTGGGTTGTCTCATGGATGAAAGCTAGCCTGTTCAGGATAGTCATTTTTCTTGCTTGTATGATGCATCACATTGGCAATGCTTTGTGAAATTTTTTATTGTCAAGTTCCAATTCAACGTGAGTGTTGATGTCATACTGCATGATGAAGTTGCGAATTTCAGCACAGTGAAGAGATAGTAGATGTATAGATTAATGTGATATTATTTATGCCTCAGTTAGAAGGATATGTGATTCTGTTAACAAGCGAGCAGGTTTATGAAGGAAAATTTGCTTGGCATCTTTTGTTTTCTTTTGTAGGAATTGCTTTGTGTACCAGGGTGTGTTCTGTGGCCTCCAAATGTTGTTTTATTTCTTTTTTCGTTTCTGTTAAGATTTCATTTTTGTTATCAAGTACTTCTATTACTTTGTTACATGTCTTTCCCTTTTGCATGCTTTGTCTGATCTATTCAGGTTTGTGATTTTGGGCTTTCTCGTTTCAAAGCAAACACATTTCTTTCATCAAAGTCAGCAGCAGGGACTGTAAGTGCAGTAAAACTTAACAGCAACAACATGACTGGATCTTTGTTTTAAGGTGGCATGGGACACTCTTTATTAAAATATGTGCTTAACAACACCTTTTCCAATTTATTAGCCTGAGTGGATGGCACCTGAAGTTCTCCGTGATGAACTTTCAAATGAGAAGTCTGACGTATACAGCTTTGGTGTAATCTTGTGGGAGCTAGCAACATTGCAGCAACCTTGGAGCAATTTAAATGCAGCACAGGTTTGTGTTATGATAGTTTGATTTTTGATTGGGAAATGATAGAATTTGAATGGGCAGATTATCCCATGTTGGCAATTTAACTGATTATTGCAATTAGGATTAAGAAAGATATTGGAAATGGATACTCAGAATATTATTAAATGAGACAATATCCCATTAGTAGATGTCTGCATTAATAACAAGTCAGTTGAAACTATAAAAAAGACACCCGCCAGTTTAGGCCTCTCTAATTTATCGGACCCACATTGTGTTTTATCCTTCCTCAAGGTCCTCAGTTGGAAAGTTGCTTTCTGACGCTAGCTTTTATGCCTAGACATCCCATACAAAATAGATGCCTTTCCCTTCACGTTCCACGCATTTAGCTGAAGTTATGTGTTCATCATAAATGGGCACACGACCTATTTTTAAGGTGTCCACCTCCAGGCTGCAGTAATGGGCTAAAATAGGGCCAGTTCTATTGCTTGAGGGGTGTAGAAGCTGTTTGTGTGCTTTTATTAAAGCTTTTCGAGCTTATTTAGGAGCCAGACTACTGCATGTGTGTGGTTATTGAAGTTTTTTCATTTTATTTAAGTGTTGCAAAATATACCCTCATTTTGGTTATTGTGGTGGCCGCCAGTTCTGCTGTCTCATTCACATACTCCAGCACTTTTATGTGGGATGATTTTATTATGCCTGTGTTCATCCTTGTCTTTTCTTTTTCATGGCTGATGCAAGTTCGGTTACTTGTTACATTGTGTTTTTGCAATCACTGGTGACAATACATTGTTTGAAATCGATTACAAGATATAGATTATGGATATGGATACTATCTTATAGGTTGTGGCAGCTGTTGGTTTCAAGGGCAAAAGGCTTGAGATTCCACGGGATTTGAATCCTCATGTGGCTGCTTTAATAGAAGCGTGCTGGGCGAAGTAAGTTGCAACCCTTTTCAGTTAGTTGTACACGCTATTTTCACCCCCATTGTTTTTTATTTATACAAATGGTTTCCTGCAGTGAACCATGGAAACGACCTTCCTTCGCCAGCATCATGGATTCATTGAGGTCATTGATTAAACCTCCGACACCTCAGCCTGGTCTTGCGAGCATGAGTTTGCTTGCCTGAAGGAT
Source organism: Populus euphratica (assembly GCF_000495115.2). Lineage (NCBI taxonomy): Eukaryota > Viridiplantae > Streptophyta > Magnoliopsida > Malpighiales > Salicaceae > Populus > Populus euphratica. Next base: position 1,205,140 of record NW_011499852.1, read on the forward strand.
TGGAACACCTGCAGTCTTATTTGTGCACATAATACAGCATTCTTTTGAGATTGGTGTCTGTCAGGAAGAGCCACTGTCTAATCGTCTCAGGTGCAATCCAGCTTGATATGCTAACGTTGAATGATGCCTGAATCTAGAGTCAGCATAACCTTTTCTGCTGCGACAAATATTGTTTGCCTAGGTGGGTAAATTGTGTAAAGTCTTGTAATTTTGCATGTAAAGTCTGTAACTTAAATTAGCTTTAATGAGAAGTAGCTTCCTCGGCATTCAACATTTGAGCACGAAAAGGTAATCTTCAGTTGCTATCAGATTTCAATTTTTCACCCTACTTTGCTCGAACAGCTAAACAATACAACAAAGCAAAGTCAAATATATCAATAGCTTTTTCATTAATCTCAACTAATTTTGCATTTATTTCCACACATTTCAAAAACATGTACGACTTAATAAATGCTCTATAAATGGAGGTTTTTGGTGTTTTATTTCGGGAGGGTGAGGGTGGTAGTAATTGTTTTTTAAAATGATTTTTGTTGGAAAATGTATTAAAATAATATATTTTTTTAAAAAAATATTTTTAATATCATGATTTAAAAATTTATATGTAAAAAAATAATTTTAAATAAAAATAAATTAATTTTTATAAAATGCAATTTTAGCTGTGATGAAAACAAGGCATGATAGGCGGTAAAATGTTAACCAAACAACTCAATTTATAAATCATATCTAACTTCATTATGAATTGTTTCCTTTTAAATTTATTTATTTTAAAGATTTCATTTTAATTAAAATTTAGCTATTCATATGAGCTACTGAGGTAGTTTGTAACGGATGGATTCTTGGGTTTAATTTATGTGGTGGATGAATTTTTCAAGAGCACGTTATAGGAGTGAGCAAAAAATAGAAAAATCAATTAAATTAAAAAAACTAAAAAAATCAAATCCAATGTAAATAGAGTTAAATTAGAAAAAAATCAAGTTAAATAAAAAAAAAGAACTAAAATAGTTTGAACCAGTTTTTTCTTTTAAATGACTAAAAGGAACTAAAATTAGTCAATTTGAATCAATTTAAAAAAACTAGTTTTAGTTATTTTTTTAATAAAAATAAAACTAAATAAAAAATAATCACCTTGTCACCTCATTGCATCTAAGTTGAAAAGGATAAATTGTATAAGGTATAGTTGTCCTCTATTGAGTTGTGCTATTAAATCTAAATTAGGGTTATCTATAAAGAATTATGATAGGGTGGTTTGTGAATATCCACGTGGTGGAGATGATGACATCATATGATGTAATAAAAAAAGTAAACTTGCATATATACATTATGAATCCAAGTATGACCATCAACATCCAAGATAAAATTCCTGCATGAAGATCCAAAAAAACAAAAAACAAAAAACAAAAAGAAGAAAAGGACATTTTTGCTCTAAGAGGTTGGAGAATCGAAACTGAACTGCTTTTTTATTTTTCGCGGAGAAGGGCTTTCATTTTTTGTACTCATCTTTAAAAATCTTAAAAAAGATAGAGACTCTACCAATATTAAAAGAAGAAGAAGGAAAAAGGTTATCTTTATTTTTACTCCTAACCTTAATTATTAGTCTCAATTGGAAAATTTAGGATTTCTCTTTTTTTTTGTTTTTTAAACCAGTTTTTTCTTTTAAATGACTAAAACGAATTAATTTGAATCAATTTAAAAAAATTAGTTTTAGTTATTTTTTTAATAAAAATAAAACTAAATAAAAAATAATCACCTTGTCACCTCATTGCATCTAAGTTGAAAAGGATAAATTGTATAAGGTATAGTTGTCCTCTATTGAGTTGTGCTATTAAATCTAAATTAGGGTTATCTATAAAGAATTATGATAGGGTGGTTTGTGAATATCCACGTGGTGGAGATGATGACATCATATGATGTAATAAAAAAAGTAAACTTGCATATATACATTATGAATCCAAGTATGACCATCAACATCCAAGATAAAATTTCTGCATGAAGATCCAAAAAAACAAAAAAAGAAAAAAAAGAAAAGGACATTTTTGCTTTCTAAGAGGTTGGAGAATCGAAACTGAACAGCTTTTATATTTTTCGGGGAGAAGGGCTTTCATTTTTTGTACTCATCTTCAAAAATCTTAAAAAAGATAGAGACTACCGATATTAAGAGGGGGAGGAAAAATATTATCTTTATTTTTACTCCTAACCTTAATTATTAGTCTCAATTGGGAAATTTAGGATTTCTCTATTTTTTATTTTTTGTTTTTAATTTTTAAAATGTATTTCAGAAATAATTAATAGGATATTAATATTTCTATAAAATTACCCATTTGAATTTTAAACAATTTATCTTATTTATTTAAATTATAAATTGAAATTTTGATATATTATATATGTCCCGGGTAAGTAGCATATAAATAAAATATTTAAAAAATGTGTACGTATACATTTGCAGCCAGCTAGTAGCTAGGTAAGTTAATAATGGTGAGTTCTTGTAGGGA
>NW_011499852.1:1214816-1215548 GCF_000495115.2 Populus euphratica
ATTGTGTAGATATTTAATAAAAAAAAATCATTAAATTCAATTAAGTTCATGATTGGATTAGTATGCAAGGTTTGGGTCAATCCAATATTTTATTGTTTATATATTTTTTTCAAAACATTATATTGGATTGAGTTTTTTTAATCATTTTATTTATTTTGAATTTTTATTTGTTATATATTTCTTTTTCTTCTTTTTTAGGATTAATTTGTTAAATTTGTTTTTACATTATTGTTATTCCATGATGATCCAGGTTGCTCTTATAACATGTTGACATGGGCTAACTCTGGTCACTTCAGTATGTTACATGTTAATATTTTTTACATGAAAATAGTTATCTTGTAGATTTTTTTTCTTTTAATTTTATCATTTAGCTTTTTTAAAATAAAAAATGTTCTATTTTTTATCCTATCAAAAAGTAATTTTAAAAGAAAAAATAAAATCTATTAGATTTCATGACTTGAATGGAGGGCTTAACATATTAGGCCTTAAAATTTCAGTCGATCAAAAATGTTATTGTTTCAAATAATTTTTTTTAAAATTTAGTTTATTTTGAATTGGTCTTTATGATATATTTTGTTTTAATTTCTTTAAAATTAATTGATTTCGATTTGTTTTTTATAAAGTTTTTTTTTATTATTTTAATTTTTTAAAATCTAAACCATATTATCATCGTTTGTCTAATTTACTGAGTTTAATTTCATTACCAATAAAAAAATCCATAATCTAAATATT